>NW_028164123.1:0-121942 GCF_964263955.1 Coregonus lavaretus
GTGTCTCTAATGGCAGCGTAGGGCTCTGGTTAAAGTAGTGAGAGAGAGACTTCTGGCTGTGTCTCTAAAGGACCCGTAGGGCTCTGGTTAAAGTAGTGAGAGAGAGACTTCTGGCTGTGTCTCAAAAGGACCCGTAGGGCTCTGGTTAAAGTAGTGAGAGAGAGACTTCTGGCTGTGTCTCACATGGCAGCGTAGGGCTCTGGTTAAAGTAGTGAGAGAGAGACTTCTGGCTGTGTCTCTAAAGGACCCGTAGGGCTCTGGTTAAAGTAGTGAGAGAGAGACTTCTGGCTGTGTCTCTAATGGCAGCGTAGGGCTCTGGTTAAAGTAGTGAGAGAGAGACTTCTGTCTGTGTCTCTAATGGCAGCGTAGGGCTCTGGTTAAAGTAGTGAGAGAGAGACTTCTGGCTGTGTCTCTAATGGCAGCGTAGGGCTCTGGTTAAAGTGGTGAGAGAGAGTCTTCTGGCTGTGTCTCAAATGGACCCGTAGGGCTCTGGTTAAAGTAGTGAGAGAGAGACTTCTGGCTGTGTCTCTAATGGCAGCGTAGGGCTCTGGTTAAAGTAGTGAGAGAGAGACTTCTGGCTGTGTCTCTAAAGGACCCGTAGGGCTCTGGTTAAAGTAGTGAGAGAGAGACTTCTGGCTGTGTCTCTAATGGCAGCGTAGGGCTCTGGTTAAAGTAGTGAGAGAGAGACTTCTGGCTGGGTCTCAAAAGGACCCGTAGGGCTCTGGTTAAAGTAGTGAGAGAGAGACTTCTGGCTATGTCTCAAAAGGACCCGTAGGGCTCTGGTTAAAGTAGTGAGAGAGAGACTTCTGGCTGTGTCTCAAAAGGACCCGTAGGGCTCTGGTTAAAGTAGTGAGAGAGAGACTTCTGGCTGTGTCTCTAATGGCAGCGTAGGGCTCTGGTTAAAGTAGTGAGAGAGAGACTTCTGGCTGTGTCTCTAATGGCAGTGTAGGGCTCTGGTTAAAGTAGTGAGAGAGAGACTTCTGGCTGTGTCTCTAAAGGACCCGTAGGGCTCTGGTTAAAGTAGTGAGAGAGAGACTTCTGGCTGTGTCTCAAATGGCAGTGTAGGGCTCTGGTTAAAGTAGTGTGAGAGAGACTTCTGGCTGTGTCTCACATGGCAGCGTAGGGCTCTGGTTAAAGTAGTGAGAGAGAGACTTCTGGCTGTGTCTCAAATGGCAGCGTAGGGCTCTGGTTAAAGTAGTGAGAGAGAGACTTCTGGCTGTGTCTCACATGGCAGCGTAGGGCTCTGGTTAAAGTAGTGAGAGAGAGACTTCTGGCTGTGTCTCACATGGCAGCGTAGGGCTCTGGTTAAAGTAGTGAGAGAGAGACTTCTGGCTGTGTCTCTAATGGCAGCGTAGGGCTCTGGTTAAAGTAGTGAGAGAGAGACTTCTGGCTGTGTCTCAAATTGCAGCGTAGGGCTCTGGTTAAAGTAGTGAGAGAGAGACTTCTGGCTGTGTCTCAAAAGGACCCGTAGGGCTCTGGTTAAAGTAGTGAGAGAGAGACTTCTGGCTGGGTCTCAAATGGCAGCGTAGGGCTCTGGTTAAAGTAGTGAGAGAGAGACTTCTGGCTGTGTCTCTAATGGCAGCGTAGGGCTTTGGTTAAAGTAGTGAGAGAGAGACTTCTGGCTGTGTCTCTAAAGGACCCGTAGGGCTCTGGTTAAAGTAGTGAGAGAGAGACTTCTGGCTGTGTCTCAAAAGGACCCGTAGGGCTCTGGTTAAAGTAGTGAGAGAGAGACTTCTGGCTGTGTCTCACATGGCAGCGTAGGGCTCTGGTTAAAGTAGTGAGAGAGAGACTTCTGGCTGTGTCTCAAATGGCAGCGTAGGGCTCAGGTTAAAGTAGTGAGAGAGAGACTTCTGGCTGTGTCTCACATGGCAGCGTAGGGCTCTGGTTAAAGTAGTGAGAAAGAGACTTCTGGCTGTGTCTCACATGGCAGCGTAGGGCTCTTGTTAAAGTAGTGAGAGAGAGACTTCTGGCTGTGTCTCTAATGGCAGCGTAGGGCTCTGGTTAAAGTAGTGAGAGAGAGACTTCTGGCTGTGTCTCAAATTGCAGCGTAGGGCTCTGGTTAAAGTAGTGAGAGAGAGACTTCTGGCTGTGTCTCAAAAGGACCCGTAGGGCTCTGGTTAAAGTAGTGAGAGAGAGACTTCTGGCTGGGTCTCAAATGGCAGCGTAGGGCTCTGGTTAAAGTAGTGAGAGAGAGACTTCTGGCTGTGTCTCTAATGGCAGCGTAGGGCTCTGGTTAAAGTAGTGAGAGAGAGACTTCTGGCTGTGTCTCTAAAGGACCCGTAGGGCTCTGGTTAAAGTAGTGAGAGAGAGACTTCTGGCTGTGTCTCAAAAGGACCCGTAGGGCTCTGGTTAAAGTAGTGAGAGAGAGACTTCTGGCTGTGTCTCACATGGCAGCGTAGGGCTCTGGTTAAAGTAGTGAGAGAGAGACTTCTGGCTGTGTCTCTAAAGGACCCGTAGGGCTCTGGTTAAAGTAGTGAGAGAGAGACTTCTGGCTGTGTCTCTAATGGCAGCGTAGGGCTCTGGTTAAAGTAGTGAGAGAGAGACTTCTGTCTGTGTCTCTAATGGCAGCGTAGGGCTCTGGTTAAAGTAGTGAGAGAGAGACTTCTGGCTGTGTCTCTAATGGCAGCGTAGGGCTCTGGTTAAAGTGGTGAGAGAGAGTCTTCTGGCTGTGTCTCAAATGGACCCGTAGGGCTCTGGTTAAAGTAGTGAGAGAGAGACTTCTGGCTGTGTCTCTAATGGCAGCGTAGGGCTCTGGTTAAAGTAGTGAGAGAGAGACTTCTGGCTGTGTCTCTAAAGGACCCGTAGGGCTCTGGTTAAAGTAGTGAGAGAGAGACTTCTGGCTGTGTCTCTAATGGCAGCGTAGGGCTCTGGTTAAAGTAGTGAGAGAGAGACTTCTGGCTGGGTCTCAAAAGGACCCGTAGGGCTCTGGTTAAAGTAGTGAGAGAGAGACTTCTGGCTATGTCTCAAAAGGACCCGTAGGGCTCTGGTTAAAGTAGTGAGAGAGAGACTTCTGGCTGTGTCTCAAAAGGACCCGTAGGGCTCTGGTTAAAGTAGTGAGAGAGAGACTTCTGGCTGTGTCTCTAATGGCAGCGTAGGGCTCTGGTTAAAGTAGTGAGAGAGATACTTCTGGCTGTGTCTCTAATGGCAGTGTAGGGCTCTGGTTAAAGTAGTGAGAGAGAGACTTCTGGCTGTGTCTCTAAAGGACCCGTAGGGCTCTGGTTAAAGTAGTGAGAGAGAGACTTCTGGCTGTGTCTCAAATGGCAGTGTAGGGCTCTGGTTAAAGTAGTGTGAGAGAGACTTCTGGCTGTGTCTCACATGGCAGCGTAGGGCTCTGGTTAAAGTAGTGAGAGAGAGACTTCTGGCTGTGTCTCAAATGGCAGCGTAGGGCTCTGGTTAAAGTAGTGAGAGAGAGACTTCTGGCTGTGTCTCACATGGCAGCGTAGGGCTCTGGTTAAAGTAGTGAGAGAGAGACTTCTGGCTGTGTCTCACATGGCAGCATAGGGCTCTGGTTAAAGTTGTGAGAGAGAGACTTCTGGCTGTGTCTCTAATGGCAGCGTAGGGCTCTGGTTAAAGTAGTGAGAGAGAGACTTCTGGCTGTGTCTCAAATTGCAGCGTAGGGCTCTGGTTAAAGTAGTGAGAGAGAGACTTCTGGCTGTGTCTCAAAAGGACCCGTAGGGCTCTGGTTAAAGTAGTGAGAGAGAGACTTCTGGCTGGGTCTCAAATGGCAGCGTAGGGCTCTGGTTAAAGTAGTGAGAGAGAGACTTCTGGCTGTGTCTCTAATGGCAGCGTAGGGCTCTGGTTAAAGTAGTGAGAGAGAGACTTCTGGCTGTGTCTCTAAAGGACCCGTAGGGCTCTGGTTAAAGTAGTGAGAGAGAGACTTCTGGCTGTTTCTCAAAAGGACCCGTAGGGCTCTGGTTAAAGTAGTGAGAGAGAGACTTCTGGCTGTGTCTCACATGGCAGCGTAGGGCTCTGGTTAAAGTAGTGAGAGAGAGACTTCTGGCTGTGTCTCTAAAGGACCCGTAGGGCTCTGGTTAAAGTAGTGAGAGAGAGACTTCTGGCTGTGTCTCTAATGGCAGCGTAGGGCTCTGGTTAAAGTAGTGAGAGAGAGACTTCTGGCTGTGTCTCAAATTGCAGCGTAGGGCTCTGGTTAAAGTAGTGAGAGAGAGACTTCTGGCTGTGTCTCAAAAGGACCCGTAGGGCTCTGGTTAAAGTAGTGAGAGAGAGACTTCTGGCTGGGTCTCAAATGGCAGCGTAGGGCTCTGGTTAAAGTAGTGAGAGAGAGACTTCTGGCTGTGTCTCTAATGGCAGCGTAGGGCTCTGGTTAAAGTAGTGAGAGAGAGACTTCTGGCTGTGTCTCTAAAGGACCCGTAGGGCTCTGGTTAAAGTAGTGAGAGAGAGACTTCTGGCTGTGTCTCAAAAGGACCCGTAGGGCTCTGGTTAAAGTAGTGAGAGAGAGACTTCTGGCTGTGTCTCACATGGCAGCGTAGGGCTCTGGTTAAAGTAGTGAGAGAGAGACTTCTGGCTGTGTCTCTAAAGGACCCGTAGGGCTCTGGTTAAAGTAGTGAGAGAGAGACTTCTGGCTGTGTCTCTAATGGCAGCGTAGGGCTCTGGTTAAAGTAGTGAGAGAGAGACTTCTGTCTGTGTCTCTAATGGCAGCGTAGGGCTCTGGTTAAAGTAGTGAGAGAGAGACTTCTGGCTGGGTCTCTAATGGCAGCGTAGGGCTCTGGTTAAAGTGGTGAGAGAGAGACTTCTGGCTGTGTCTCAAATGGACCCGTAGGGCTCTGGTTAAAGTAGTGAGAGAGAGACTTCTGGCTGTGTCTCTAATGGCAGCGTAGGGCTCTGGTTAAAGTAGTGAGAGAGAGACTTCTGGCTGTGTCTCTAAAGGACCCGTAGGGCTCTGGTTAAAGTAGTGAGAGAGAGACTTCTGGCTGTGTCTCTAATGGCAGCGTAGGGCTCTGGTTAAAGTAGTGAGAGAGAGACTTCTGTCTGTGTCTCTAATGGCAGCGTAGGGCTCTGGTTAAAGTAGTGAGAGAGAGACTTCTGGCTGGGTCTCTAATGGCAGCGTAGGGCTCTGGTTAAAGTGGTGAGAGAGAGACTTCTGGCTGTGTCTCAAATGGACCCGTAGGGCTCTGGTTAAAGTAGTGAGAGAGAGACTTCTGGCTGTGTCTCTAATGGCAGCGTAGGGCTCTGGTTAAAGTAGTGAGAGAGAGACTTCTGGCTGTGTCTCTAAAGGACCCGTAGGGCTCTGGTTAAAGTAGTGAGAGAGAGACTTCTGGCTGTGTCTCTAATGGCAGCGTAGGGCTCTGGTTAAAGTAGTGAGAGAGAGACTTCTGGCTGTGTCTCTAATGGCAGCGTAGGGTTCTGGTTAAAGTAGTGAGAGAGAGACTTCTGGCTGTGTCTCAAATGGCAGCGTAGGGCTCTGGTTAAAGTAGTGAGAGAGAGACTTCTGGCTGTGTCTCACATGGCAGCGTAGGGCTCTGGTTAAAGTAGTGAGAGAGAGACTTCTGGCTGTGTCTCACATTGCAGCGTAGGGCTCTGGTTAAAGTAGTGAGAGAGAGACTTCTGGCTGTGTCTCTAATGGCAGCGTAGGGCTCTGGTTAAAGTAGTGAGAGAGAGACTTCTGGCTGTGTCTCAAATTGCAGCGTAGGGCTCTGGTTAAAGTAGTGAGAGAGAGACTTCTGGCTGTGTCTCAAAAGGACCCGTAGGGCTCTGGTTAAAGTAGTGAGAGAGAGACTTCTGGCTGGGTCTCAAATGGCAGCGTAGGGCTCTGGTTAAAGTAGTGAGAGAGAGACTTCTGGCTGTGTCTCTAATGGCAGCGTAGGGCTCTGGTTAAAGTAGTGAGAGAGAGACTTCTGGCTGTGTCTCTAAAGGACCCGTAGGGCTCTGGTTAAAGTAGTGAGAGAGAGACTTCTGGCTGTGTCTCAAAAGGACCCGTAGGGCTCTGGTTAAAGTAGTGAGAGAGAGACTTCTGACTGTGTCTCACATGGCAGCGTAGGGCTCTGGTTAAAGTAGTGAGAGAGAGACTTCTGGCTGTGTCTCTAAAGGACCCGTAGGGCTCTGGTTAAAGTAGTGAGAGAGAGACTTCTGGCTGTGTCTCTAATGGCAGCGTAGGGCTCTGGTTAAAGTAGTGAGAGAGAGACTTCTGGCTGTGTCTCAAATTGCAGCGTAGGGCTCTGGTTAAAGTAGTGAGAGAGAGACTTCTGGCTGTGTCTCAAAAGGACCCGTAGGGCTCTGGTTAAAGTAGTGAGAGAGAGACTTCTGGCTGTGTCTCTAAAGGACCCGTAGGGCTCTGGTTAAAGTAGTGAGAGAGAGACTTCTGTCTGTGTCTCTAATGGCAGCGTAGGGCTCTGGTTAAAGTAGTGAGAGAGAGACTTCTGGCTGTGTCTCTAATGGCAGCGTAGGGCTCTGGTTAAAGTGGTGAGAGAGAGTCTTCTGGCTGTGTCTCAAATGGACCCGTAGGGCTCTGGTTAAAGTAGTGAGAGAGAGACTTCTGGCTGTGTCTCTAATGGCAGCGTAGGGCTCTGGTTAAAGTAGTGAGAGAGAGACTTCTGGCTGTGTCTCTAAAGGACCCGTAGGGCTCTGGTTAAAGTAGTGAGAGAGAGACTTCTGGCTGTGTCTCTAATGGCAGCGTAGGGCTCTGGTTAAAGTAGTGAGAGAGAGACTTCTGGCTGGGTCTCAAAAGGACCCGTAGGGCTCTGGTTAAAGTAGTGAGAGAGAGACTTCTGGCTATGTCTCAAAAGGACCCGTAGGGCTCTGGTTAAAGTAGTGAGAGAGAGACTTCTGGCTGTGTCTCAAAAGGACCCGTAGGGCTCTGGTTAAAGTAGTGAGAGAGAGACTTCTGTCTGTGTCTCTAATGGCAGCGTAGGGCTCTGGTTAAAGTAGTGAGAGAGAGACTTCTGGCTGTGTCTCTAATGGCAGTGTAGGGCTCTGGTTAAAGTAGTGAGAGAGAGACTTCTGGCTGTGTCTCTAAAGGACCCGTAGGGCTCTGGTTAAAGTAGTGAGAGAGAGACTTCTGGCTGTGTCTCAAATGGCAGTGTAGGGCTCTGGTTAAAGTAGTGAGAGAGAGACTTCTGGCTGTGTCTCACATGGCAGCGTAGGGCTCTGGTTAAAGTAGTGAGAGAGAGACTTCTGGCTGTGTCTCAAATGGCAGCGTAGGGCTCTGGTTAAAGTAGTGAGAGAGAGACTTCTGGCTGTGTCTCACATGGCAGCGTAGGGCTCTGGTTAAAGTAGTGAGAGAGAGACTTCTGGCTGTGTCTCACATGGCAGCGTAGGGCTCTGGTTAAAGTAGTGAGAGAGAGACTTCTGGCTGTGTCTCTAATGGCAGCGTAGGGCTCTGGTTAAAGTAGTGAGAGAGAGACTTCTGGCTGTGTCTCAAATTGCAGCGTAGGGCTCTGGTTAAAGTAGTGAGAGAGAGACTTCTGGCTGTGTCTCAAAAGGACCCGTAGGGCTCTGGTTAAAGTAGTGAGAGAGAGACTTCTGGCTGGGTCTCAAATGGCAGCGTAGGGCTCTGGTTAAAGTAGTGAGAGAGAGACTTCTGGCTGTGTCTCTAATGGCAGCGTAGGGCTCTGGTTAAAGTAGTGAGAGAGAGACTTCTGGCTGTGTCTCTAAAGGACCCGTAGGGCTCTGGTTAAAGTAGTGAGAGAGAGACTTCTGGCTGTGTCTCAAAAGGACCCGTAGGGCTCTGGTTAAAGTAGTGAGAGAGAGACTTCTGGCTGTGTCTCACATGGCAGCGTAGGGCTCTGGTTAAAGTAGTGAGAGAGAGACTTCTGGCTGTGTCTCTAAAGGACCCGTAGGGCTCTGGTTAAAGTAGTGAGAGAGAGACTTCTGGCTGTGTCTCTAATGGCAGCGTAGGGCTCTGGTTAAAGTAGTGAGAGAGAGACTTCTGGCTGGGTCTCTAATGGCAGCGTAGGGCTCTGGTTAAAGTGGTGAGAGAGAGACTTCTGGCTGTGTCTCAAATGGACCCGTAGGGCTCTGGTTAAAGTAGTGAGAGAGAGACTTCTGGCTGTGTCTCTAATGGCAGCGTAGGGCTCTGGTTAAAGTAGTGAGAGAGAGACTTCTGGCTGTGTCTCTAAAGGACCCGTAGGGCTCTGGTTAAAGTAGTGAGAGAGAGACTTCTGGCTGTGTCTCTAATGAAAGCGTAGGGCTCTGGTTAAAGTAGTGAGAGAGAGACTTCTGTCTGTGTCTCTAATGGCAGCGTAGGGCTCTGGTTAAAGTAGTGAGAGAGAGACTTCTGGCTGGGTCTCTAATGGCAGCGTAGGGCTCTGGTTAAAGTGGTGAGAGAGAGACTTCTGGCTGTGTCTCAAATGGACCCGTAGGGCTCTGGTTAAAGTAGTGAGAGAGAGACTTCTGGCTGTGTCTCTAATGGCAGCGTAGGGCTCTGGTTAAAGTAGTGAGAGAGAGACTTCTGGCTGTGTCTCTAAAGGACCCGTAGGGCTCTGGTTAAAGTAGTGAGAGAGAGACTTCTGGCTGTGTCTCTAATGGCAGCGTAGGGCTCTGGTTAAAGTAGTGAGAGAGAGACTTCTGGCTGTGTCTCTAATGGCAGCGTAGGGCTCTGGTTAAAGTAGTGAGAGAGAGACTTCTGGCTGTGTCTCTAATGGCAGCGTAGGGCTCTGGTTAAAGTAGTGAGAGAGAGACTTCTGGCTGGGTCTCTAATGGCAGCGTAGGGCTCTGGTTAAAGTAGTGAGAGAGAGACTTCTGTCTGTGTCTCTAAAGGACCCGTAGGGCTCTGGTTAAAGTAGTGAGAGAGAGACTTCTGGCTGTGTCTCAAATGGCAGCGTAGGGCTCTGGTTAAAGTAGTGAGAGAGAGACTTCTGGCTGTGTCTCTAATGGCAGCGTAGGGCTCTGGTTAAAGTAGTGAGAGAGAGACTTCTGGCTGTGTCTCTAATGGCAGCGTAGGGCTCTGGTTAAAGTAGTGAGAGAGAGACTTCTGGCTGTGTCTCTAATGGCAGCGTAGGGCTCTGGTTAAAGTAGTGAGAGAGAGACTTCTGGCTGGGTCTCAAAAGGACCCGTAGGGCTCTGGTTAAAGTAGTGAGAGAGAGACTTCTGGCTATGTCTCAAAAGGACCCGTAGGGCTCTGGTTAAAGTAGTGAGAGAGAGACTTCTGGCTGTGTCTCAAAAGGACCCGTAGGGCTCTGGTTAAAGTAGTGAGAGAGAGACTTCTGTCTGTGTCTCTAATGGCAGCGTAGGGCTCTGGTTAAAGTAGTGAGAGAGAGACTTCTGGCTGTGTCTCTAATGGCAGTGTAGGGCTCTGGTTAAAGTAGTGAGAGAGAGACTTCTGGCTGTGTCTCTAAAGGACCCGTAGGGCTCTGGTTAAAGTAGTGAGAGAGAGACTTCTGGCTGTGTCTCAAATGGCAGTGTAGGGCTCTGGTTAAAGTAGTGAGAGAGAGACTTCTGGCTGTGTCTCACATGGCAGCGTAGGGCTCTGGTTAAAGTAGTGAGAGAGAGACTTCTGGCTGTGTCTCAAATGGCAGCGTAGGGCTCTGGTTAAAGTAGTGAGAGAGAGACTTCTGGCTGTGTCTCACATGGCAGCGTAGGGCTCTGGTTAAAGTAGTGAGAGAGAGACTTCTGGCTGTGTCTCACATGGCAGCGTAGGGCTCTGGTTAAAGTAGTGAGAGAGAGACTTCTGGCTGTGTCTCTAATGGCAGCGTAGGGCTCTGGTTAAAGTAGTGAGAGAGAGACTTCTGGCTGTGTCTCAAATTGCAGCGTAGGGCTCTGGTTAAAGTAGTGAGAGAGAGACTTCTGGCTGTGTCTCAAAAGGACCCGTAGGGCTCTGGTTAAAGTAGTGAGAGAGAGACTTCTGGCTGGGTCTCAAATGGCAGCGTAGGGCTCTGGTTAAAGTAGTGAGAGAGAGACTTCTGGCTGTGTCTCTAATGGCAGCGTAGGGCTCTGGTTAAAGTAGTGAGAGAGAGACTTCTGGCTGTGTCTCTAAAGGACCCGTAGGGCTCTGGTTAAAGTAGTGAGAGAGAGACTTCTGGCTGTGTCTCAAAAGGACCCGTAGGGCTCTGGTTAAAGTAGTGAGAGAGAGACTTCTGGCTGTGTCTCACATGGCAGCGTAGGGCTCTGGTTAAAGTAGTGAGAGAGAGACTTCTGGCTGTGTCTCTAAAGGACCCGTAGGGCTCTGGTTAAAGTAGTGAGAGAGAGACTTCTGGCTGTGTCTCTAATGGCAGCGTAGGGCTCTGGTTAAAGTAGTGAGAGAGAGACTTATGTCTGTGTCTCTAATGGCAGCGTAGGGCTCTGGTTAAAGTAGTGAGAGAGAGACTTCTGGCTGTGTCTCTAATGGCAGCGTAGGGCTCTGGTTAAAGTGGTGAGAGAGAGACTTCTGGCTGTGTCTCAAATGGACCCGTAGGGCTCTGGTTAAAGTAGTGAGAGAGAGACTTCTGGCTGTGTCTCTAATGGCAGCGTAGGGCTCTGGTTAAAGTAGTGAGAGAGAGACTTCTGGCTTTGTCTCTAAAGGACCCGTAGGGCTCTGGTTAAAGTAGTGAGAGAGAGACTTCTGGCTGTGTCTCTAATGGCAGCGTAGTGCTCTGGTTAAAGTAGTGAGAGAGAGACTTCTGGCTGTGTCTCTAATGGCAGCGTAGGGCTCTGGTTAAAGTAGTGAGAGAGAGACTTCTGGCTGTGTCTCTAATGGCAGCGTAGGGCTCTGGTTAAAGTAGTGAGAGAGAGACTTCTGGCTGGGTCTCTAATGGCAGCGTAGGGCTCTGGTTAAAGTAGTGAGAGAGAGACTTCTGTCTGTGTCTCTAAAGGACCCGTAGGGCTCTGGTTAAAGTAGTGAGAGAGAGACTTCTGGCTGTGTCTCAAATGGCAGCGTAGGGCTCTGGTTAAAGTAGTGAGAGAGAGACTTCTGGCTGTGTCTCTAATGGCAGCGTAGGGCTCTGGTTAAAGTAGTGAGAGAGAGACTTCTGGCTGTGTCTCAAAAGGACCCGTAGGGCTCTGGTTAAAGTAGTGAGAGAGAGACTTCTGGCTGTGTCTCACATGGCAGTGTAGGGCTCTGGTTAAAGTAGTGCGTTATATGGAATAAGGTGCTGTTTGGGACGCAGCCTTGGTTGGAAGTCTGAGGTTATCCACTTCTTCTGTTTCTCGGAGGTTATCCACTTCTTCTGTTTCTCTGAGGTTATCCACTTCTTCTGTTTCTCTGAGGTTATCCACTTCTTCTGTTTCTCTGAGGTTATCCACTTCTTCTGTTTCTCTGAGGTTATCCACTTCTTCTGTTTCTCTGAGGTTATCCACTTCTTCTGTTTCTCTGAGGTTATCCACTTCTTCTGTTTCTCTGAGGTTATCCACTTCTTCTGTTTCTCTGAGGTTATCCACTTCTTCTGTTTCTCTGAGGTTATCCACTTCTTCTGTTTCTCTGAGGTTATCCACTTCTTCTGTTTCTCGGAGGTTATCCACTTCTTCTGTTTCTCTGCTGAGCTAGCAGCAGACTGGCTTCTTGGAGACACTGAGATGAAGGTTCTGAATCAGAGAAAGTCCTGCTTTGCCTCATCCATCTGTCTACAGTTTCAGGAGGCTATGCTCTGTTTGATGGAGATGTAGTTGGGTTTCAGTAGGCTATGCTCTGTTTGATGGAGATGTAGTTGGGTTTCAGTAGGCTATGCTCTGTTTGATGGAGATGTAGTTGGGTTTCAGGAGGCTATGCTCTGTTTGATGGAGATGTAGTTGGGTTTCTGGAGGCTATGCTCTGTTTGATGGAGATGTTGTTGGGTTTCAGGAGGCTATGCTCTGTTTGATGGAGATGTTGTTGGGTTTCAGGAGGCTATGCTCTGTTTGATGGAGATGTAGTTGGGTTTCAGGAGGCTATGCTCTGTTTGATGGAGATGTAGTTGGGTTTCTGGAGGCTATGCTCTGTTTGATGGAGATGTTGTTGGGTTTCAGGAGGCTATGCTCTGTTTGATGGAGATGTTGTTGGGTTTCAGGAGGCTATGCTCTGTTTGATGGAGATGTAGTTGGGTTTCAGGAGGCTATGCTCTGTTTGATGGAGATGTATTTGGGTTTCAGGAGGCTATGCTCTGTTTGATGGAGATGTATTTGGGTTTCAGGAGGCTATGCTCTGTTTGATGGAGATGTAGTTGGGTTTCAGGAGCTATGCTCTGTTTGATGGAGATGTAGTTGGGTTTCAGGAGGCTATGCTCTGTTTGATGGAGATGTAGTTGGGTTTCAGGAGCTATGCTCTGTTTGATGGAGATGTAGTTGGGTTTCAGGAGCTATGCTCTGTTTGATGGAGATGTAGTTGGGTTTCAGGAGGCTATGCTCTGTTTGATGGAGATGTAGTTGGGTTTCAGGAGGCTATGCTCTGTTTGATGGAGATGTAGTTGGGTTTCAGGAGGCTATGCTCTGTTTGATGGAGATGTTGTTGGGTTTCAGGAGGCTATGCTCTGTTTGATGGAGATGTAGTTGGGTTTCAGGAGGCTATGCTCTGTTTGATGGAGATGTAGTTGGGTTTCAGGAGGCTATGCTCTGTTTGATGGAGATGTAGTTGGGTTTCAGGAGGCTATGCTCTGTTTGATGGAGATGTAGTTGGGTTTCAGGAGGCTATGCTCTGTTTGATGGAGATGTAGTTGGGTTACTGTATGATCCTAAAAGCCTGGATTGGGAGTCACACAATAAAATGCACTAAATCATTCCAATGACTTTATATACAAACGTGTTGACTTTGTAATGAAATACATTCCTTTAAATACATTTTTGCATTTTAGTTTTATGTAGATAACCCATGGGCACCAACAAATAATCCTTTAGAGAGCCGAATACAGATGAAGTACAGATTTTAACCTCCATTTAGCAGACAAATCCCTCTTTGTGAATAAGTCATAACCAACCATTTAAGGGCAGTGTTGTGTAATAGCTCTCCCATATAGAGTTGGACATTAAGCACAGCCCTCTATCACTGCTGGTTGAACAGCCCTCTGTCACTGCTGGTTGAACCTGCTTCCGTATGAGGAACTCTCTGTACCCTGTTCCACAGTATCTATACCCTGCTCCACAGTATCTATACCCTGCTCCACAGTATCTATACCCTGCTCCACAGTATCTATACCCTGCTCCACAGTATCTATACCCTGCTCCACAGTATCTATACCCTGCTCCACAGTATCTATACCCTGTTCCACAGTATCTATACCCTGCTCCACAGTATCTATACCCTGTTCCACAGTATCTATACCCTGCTCCACAGTATCTATACCCTGCTCCACAGTATCTATACCCTGCTCCACAGTATCTATACCCTGCTCCACAGTATCTATACCTCTCCTCTCCTCTCCTCTCCTCTCCTCTCCTCTCCTCTCCTCTCCTCTCCTCTCCTCTCCTCTCCTCTCCTCTCCTCTCCTCTCCTCTCCTCTCCTCTCCTCTCCTCTCCTCTCTCTGTACCTCTCCTCTCCTCTCCTCTCCTCTCCTCTCCTCTCCTCTCCTCTCCTCTCCTCTCCTCTCCTCTCCTCTCCTCTCCTCTCCTCTCCTCTCCTCTCCTCTCCTCTCCTCTCTCTGTACCTCTCCTCTCC
Source organism: Coregonus lavaretus (assembly GCF_964263955.1). Lineage (NCBI taxonomy): Eukaryota > Metazoa > Chordata > Actinopteri > Salmoniformes > Salmonidae > Coregonus > Coregonus lavaretus. The sequence goes on from NW_028164123.1 coordinate 13,494, forward strand.
TCTCATCTCTCTGTACCTCTCCTCTCCTCTCCTCTCCTCTCCTCTCCTCTCCTCTCCTCTCCTCTCCTCTCCTCTCCTCTCTCTGTACCTCTCCTTTCCTCTCCTCTCCTCTCCTCTCCTCTCCTCTCCTCTCCTCTCCTCTCCTCTCCTCTCCTCTCCTCTCCTCTCCTCTCCTCTCCTCTCCTCTCCTCTCCTCTGCCATCTTCCATGTCAGTGTCATCTCTCTCTCTCTCCAAGCTGTCATTTGTCTTGATAGGACCTATGCTGAATGTACAAAACATTAAGAACACCTGATCTTTCCATGACATAAGACTGACCAGGTGAATCCAGGTGAAAGCTATGATCCCTTATTGATGTCAGTTGTTAAATCCACTTCAATCAGTGTAGATGAAGGGGAGGAGACAGGTTAAAGAAGGATTTTTAAGCCTTGAGACAATAGAGACATGGATTGTGTATGTGTGCCATTCAGAGGGTGAATGGGCAAGACAAAATATTTAAGTGCCTTTGAACAGGGTATGGTAGTAGGTGCCAGGCGTACCGTTTTTTGTCAAGAACTGCAACGCAGCTGGGTTTTTCACGCTCAACAGTTTCCTGTGTGTATCAAGAATGGTCCACCACCCAAAGGACATCCAACCAACTTGACACAACTGTGGGAAGCAATGGAGTCAACATGGGCCAGCATCCCTGTGGAACGCTTTCGACACCTTGTAGAGTCCATGCCCTGACGAATTGAGGCTGTTCTGAAGGAAAAAGGGGGTGCAACTCAATATTAGGAAGGTGTTCCTAATGTTTTGTAGACTCAGTGTATACACCAACAGGTTGAGGGTAGTGGTGGTCAGGTTGTGGTCTGGCTGTCTGTCGAGTCACAGACAGAACGGTTTACTTCAGCTTTTGTCAAGTTTTCCAACAGCCAAAGTATTGTGGACAAACCTGTATGAGAAGTACATTAATACGTGCTAAGGTCTCACATTACCTTTTCTATAAAGGCCCAGTGCTGTCAAAAAATGATTTATATATATATTTCCACATTATTAGGTTGGAATAAAACTGTGAAATTGTGTAAATGATGATAATGTCATTTTAATGTAAGAGCTGTTTGAAAAGACCTCCTGAAATATTCTGCCTGTGTTGGTGGGATGGAGCTTTGGCCTGCCTAGTGACATCACCAGGGAGTAAATTAGTGAATAGACCAATTAGAATGAGGGTTCCAAACCTCTCTGCCAATAACAGCTAGTTTTCAGTTTTAGGACTCTGTTTTAGTATCTGTGGGAATCCTCATAGACCAAAGAGAGTTTTGTTTACATATTCACATTGTTTATGACTATTATGATGCATATTACAATGACCTGAATACAACAACGATAACACATATTGAAGGGGTTGATATTTGGAAATGTTTTGTTCTCACTTCATTTATCATTGCAGGGTTTTTAGAGTCAATAACATGGGTTGTGTTACATGGTTATTAATATGTAATAGCTATATTATGGGTAGTCATTTTAATGTATAATATGAATCACTCCATTGTGGTGATTAAGCCGTCATTTAGTTTTCCAGTCATGCATAGTTAATGCAACACAGGGTTTATAATGGTTAGTTAATGCAACACAGGGTTTATAATGGTTAGTTAATACAACACAGGGTTTATAATGGTTAGTTAATACAACACAGGGTTTATAATGGTTAGTTAATACAACACAGGGTTTATAATGGTTAGTTAATACAACACAGGGTTTATAATGGTTAGTTAATACAACACAGGGTTTATAATGGTTAGTTAATACAACACAGGGTTTATAATGGTTAGTTAATACAACACAGGGTTTATAATGTTTAGTTAAGAAAACACAGGGTTTATAATGGTTAGTTAATACAACACAGGGTTTATAATGTTTAGTTAATACAACACAGGGTTTATAATGGTTAGTTAATACAACACAGGGTTTATAATGGTTAGTTAATACAACACAGGGTTTATAATGGTTAGTTAATACAACACAGGGTTTATAATGGTTAGTTAATACAACACAGGCTTTATAATGGTTAGTTAATACAACACAGGGTTTATAATGGTTAGTTAATACAACACAGGGTTTATAATGGTTAGTTAATACAACACAGGGTTTATAATGGTTAGTTAATACAACACAGGGTTTATAATGGTTAGTTAATACAACACAGGGTTTATAATGTTTAGTTAATACAACACAGGGTTTATAATGGTTAGTTAATACAACACAGGGTTTATAATGGTTAGTTAATACAACACAGGGTTTATAATGGTTAGTTAATACAACACATTTTGTTGCCTTACAACCTGGAATTAAAATGGATTTTTTGGGGGGGGTGTATAATTTGATTTACACAACATGCGTACCACTTTGAAGATGCACAATATTTTTTATTGTGAAATAAAAAAGAAAAATACAAAATAACAAAACTTCAGCGTGCATAACGATTCACCCCCCCAAAGTCAATACTTTGTAGAGCAACCTTTTGCTGCAATTACAGCTGCAAGTCTCTTGGGAAATATCTCTATAAGCTTGGCACATCTAGCCACTGGGATTTCTGCCCATTCTTCAAGGCAAAACTGCTCCATCTCCTTCAAGTTGGATGGGTTCCGCTGGTATACAGCAATCTTTAAGTCATACCACAGATTCTCAATTGGATTGAGGTCTGGGCTTTGACTAGGCCATTCCAAGACATTTAAATGTTTCCCCATAAACCACTGGAGTGTTTCTTTAGCAGTATGCTTAGGGTCATTGTCCTGCTGGAAGGTTAACCTCCGTCCCAGTCTCAAATCTCTGGAAGACTGAAACAGGTTTCCCTCAAGAATTTCCCTGTATTTAGCACCATCCATCATTCCTTCAATTCTGACTAGTTTCCCAGTCCCTGTCAATGAAAAACATCCCTACAGCATGATGCTGCCACAACCATGCTTCACTGTGGGGATGGTGTTCTCGTGGTGATGAGAAGTGTTGGGTTTGCGCCAGACATAGCGTTTTCCTTGATGGCCAAAAAGCTAAATTCTAGTGTCATCTGACCAGAGTACCTTCTTCCATATGTTTGGGGAGTCTCCCACATGCCTTTTGGTGAACACCAAACGTGTTACCTTATTTTTTCTTTAAGCAATGGCTTTTTTCTGGCCACTCTTCCGTAAAGCCCAGCTCTGTGGAGTGTAAATCTTAAAGTGGTCCTATGGACAGATACTCCAATCTCCTCTGTGGAGCTTTGCAGCTCCTTCAGGGTTATCTTTGGTCTCTTTGTTGTCTCTCTGATTAATGCCCTCCTTGCCTGGTCTGTGAGTTTTGGTGGGCGGCCCTCTCTTGGCAGGTTTGTTGTGGTGCCATATTCTTTACATTTTTTAATAATGGATTTAATGGTGCTCCGTGGGATGTTCAAAGTTTTGGATATTTTTTTATAACCCAACCCTGATCTGTACTTCTCCACAACTTTGTCCCTAACCTGTTTGGAGAGCTCCTTGGTCTTCATGGTGCCGCTTGCTTGGTGGTGCCCCTTGCTTAGTGGTGTTGCAGACTCTGGGGCCTTTCAGAACAGGTGTATATATACTGAGATCATGTGACAGATCATGTGACACTTAAATTGCACACAGGTGGACTTTATTTAACTAATTATTTGACTTCTGAAGGTAATTGGTTGCACCAGATCTTATTTAGGGGCTTCATAGCAAAGGGGGTGAATACATATGCACGCACCACTTTTCCGTTAATTTATTTAGAATATTTTTAAACAAGTTTTTTTTTAAATTTCACTTCACCAATTTGGACTATTTTGTGTATGTCCGTTATATGCAATCCAAATAAAAATCAATTTAAATTACAGGTTGTAATGCAACAAAATAGGAAAAACGCCAAGGGGGCTGAATACTTTTGCAAGGCACTTTATCTCTGCTGTTCTCTGGTAGAACCACATAATATATCTCTGCTGTTCTCTGGTAGAACCACATAATATATCTCTGCTGTTCTCTGGTAGAACCACATAATATATCTCTGCTGTTCTCTGATAGAACCACATAATATATCTCTGCTGTTCTCTGGTAGAACCACATAATATATCTCTGCTGTTCTCTCGCAGAACCACATTATATATTTTTCTGCTGTCCTCTGGTCTGAGGTAGAACCACATTGTGATCAGGAGAGGTGAGAGGTACCCCATCATAACACTTCATTACCACTTCATTAGTGATCAGTATACTTTTGTTGTCTTTATCTGTTGTGGTCTAGTCCCGTCTTGTTGCTATCTAGGGCCGTCTACTTTAAATGCTGCCTGTCTTCCCAGTGGCCTACTTGGTGTGTGAACTGCTGACTGCTCATTACTTGCAGATAGTTGTTGACACATCAACCAGGATCAAGGGGCAGGGCAATTTGTGACTTGTTTTGGTAATCAGTGGCTGTATTGCAGGGGTAGTTGTTTCACATCTCCTAGGCAATCAGTAATTAGTACAGGGAGGTATGCTCTCCACCTCTGCTAGGCAATCAGTAATTAGTACAGGGAGGTATGCTCTCCACCTCTGCTAGGCAATCAGTAATTAGTACAGGGAGGTATGCTAGTACAGGGAGGTATGCTCTCCATCTCTGCTAGGCAATCAGTAATTAGTACAGGGAGGTATGCTCTCCATCTCTGCTAGGCAATCAGTAATTAGTACAGGGAGGTATGCTCTCCACCTCTGCTAGGCAATCAGTAATTAGTACAGGGAGGTATGCTAGTACAGGGAGGTATGCTCTCCATCTCTGCTAGGCAATCAGTAATTAGTACAGGGAGGTATGCTCTCCACCTCTGCTAGGCAATCAGTAATTAGTACAGGGAGGTATGCTCTCCATCTCTGCTAGGCAATCAGTAATTAGTACAGGGAGGTATGCTCTCCATCTCTGCTAGGCAATCAGTAATTAGTACAGGGAGGTATGCTCTCCACCTCTGCTAGGCAATCAGTAATTAGTACAGGGAGGTATGCTCTCCATCTCTGCTAGGCAATCAGTAATTAGTACAGGGAGGTATGCTCTCCACCTCTGCTAGGCAATCAGTAATTAGTACAGGGAGGTATGCTCTCCATCTCTGCTAGGCAATCAGCAATTAGTACAGGGAGGTATGCTCTCCACCTCTGCTAGGCAATCAGTAATTAGTACAGGGAGGTATGCTCTTCACCTCTGCTAGGCAATCAGTAATTAGTACAGGGAGGTATGCTCTTCACCTCTGCTAGGCAATCAGTAATTAGTACAGGGAGGTATGCTCTCCATCTCTGCTAGGCAATCAGCAATTAGTACAGGGAGGTATGCTCTCCATCTCTGCTAGGCAAACAGTAATTAGTACAGGGAGGTATGCTCTTCACCTCTGCTAGGCAATTAGCTGCTGTCTCTTCATCTGACTGTTTTCTCTCATAGTCCAAGAGCATCTGGTCGTCGCGGGGCTACTCATTCCTCCTAACTGGAGATGTTCTCTATTCTCCCTCTCTCACCTGTCCATCTCCCTCCTCGCTCTCTACGGACAACTTTGTCAACCACTTTGAAAAAAAGGTTGACATCCTCTACTCATTCACTCAGCCTATTGAGTCCTCTGGTGTCACTCACACAGAACTACCCTACGCCTTGACCTCTTTCTCCCCTCTCTCTCCAGATGACATCCTGCGACTAGTGAGTTCCGGCCGCCCGACAACCTGCCAGCTCGACCCCATCCCATCCTCCCTTCTCCAGACCATCTCTGGAGACCTTCTCACTTCCCTCATCAACTCATCCCTGACGACTGGCTGCGTCCCTTCTGACTTCAAAATGGTCTGAGTTGCTTCCCTCCTCAAGAAACCAACACTCGACTCATCTGACGTCAAAACTACAGACCTGTATCCCTTCTTTCTTTTCTTTCCAAAACACTTGAGCGTGCTGTCTCAGACCAACTCTCTCGATCTCTCTCTCAGAACTATCTTCTTGACCCTAACCAGTCAGGCTTCAAGACGGGTCACTCAACCAAGGCTGTTCTTCCCTGTGTCATGGAGGTTCTCTGCACTGCCAAAGCTAAATCTCTCTCCTCTGTTCTCATCCTCCTAGATCTATCCTCTGCCTTCGACACTGTGAACCATCAGATCCTCCTCTCCACCCTCTCAGGGCTGGGCGTCTCAGGCTCTGCACACTCTTGGATTGCATCCTACCTGGCAGACTGCTTCTACCAGTTGACGTTGAGAGGATCTGTGTCTGCACCACGTACTCTCACTAGGTTTTAGGTTTACTGGTGTCCCCCAGGGCTCGGTTCTAGGCCCTCTTCTCTCCATACACCAAGTCACTCGGCTCCAAGTCACCCGTCTCTCCTATCATTGCTATGCGGACGACACTCAAATACTTTTCTCCTTCCCCTCTTCTGACACCCAGGTGGCGACACGCATCTCTGTGTGCCTGGCAGATATATCTCAACTTGGATGTCGGCCCACCACCTCAAGCTCAACCTCGACAAGATGGAGCTGCTCTTTCTCCCAGGGAAGGCCTGCCCGCTCAAAGACCTCTTCATAACAGTTGACAACTCCAGTGTCGCCCTCTCAGAGTGCAAAGAACCTTGACGTGACCCTGGACAACAGCCCGTCGTTCTCTGAAAACATCAAAGCAGTGACCCACTCCTGCAGGTTCATGCTCTACAACATCCATAGAGTACGACCTCACACAGGAAGCGGCGCAGGTCGTAATCCAGGCACTTGTCCTCTCCCGTCTGGACTACTGCAACTCGCTGTTGGCTGGGCTCCCCGCTTGTGCCATCAAACCCCTGCCACTTATCCAGAACGCTGCAGCCCACCTGGTTTTCAACCTTCCCAAGTTCTCCCATGTCACCCTGCTCATCCACATACTCAATTGGCTTCCAGTAAAAGCTCTCATCCACTACAAGACCATGGTGCTTACCTACGGAGCAGCAAGAGGAACTGCCCCTCCCTACCTTCAGGCTATGCTCCAACCCTACACCCCAACCAGAGCACTCCGTTCTGCCACCTCAGGTCTCTTGGCCCTCCCACCCCTACAGGAGGGCAGCTCAGCCCAGTCCCAGCTCTTCTCTGTCCTGGCACCCCAATGGGAGGGCAGCTCCCCCTCAGCCCAGTCCCAGCTCTTCTCTGTCCTGGCACCCCAATGGGAGGGCAGCTCCCCCTCAGCCCAGTCCCAGCTCTTCTCTGTCCTGGCACCCCAATGGTGGAACCAGCTTCCCCCTGGAGCTAAGGCAGCAGAGTCCCTGCCCATATTCCGAAAACATCTGAAACCCTTCCTCTTCAAACAATATCTTAAATAATCCTCCTTTTATTAATAATAAATGAAATAAAATAAAAATGACCTCCCCCCCCCCCCCTTCTAGCTCTGACTCGACTGACAGCTACGTTATTGAGGGAAAATGTCCTTTCTATGCCTGTGATTTGTGGTTGTCCCAACGAGCTGTCTTAAGATGAATGCACTAACTGTAAGTCACTCTGGATAAGAGTGTCTGCTAAATGACTAAAATGTAATCATAGCACAGTGTCCAGGCTACCCCATCATAGCACAGTGTCCAGGCTACCCCATCATAGCACAGTGTCCAGGCTACCACATCATAGCACAGTGTCCAGGCTACCCCATCATAGCACAGTGTCCAGGCTACCACATCATAGCACAGTGTCCAGGCTACCCCATCATAGCACAGTGACCAGGCTACCCCATCATAGCACAGTGTCCAGGCTACCCCATCATAGCACAGTGTCCAGGCTACCCCATCGTAGCACAGTGTCCAGGCTACCCCATCATAGCACAGTGTCCAGGCTACCCCATCGTAGCACAGTGTCCAGGCTACCCCATCGTAGCACAGTGCCCAGGCTACCCCATCATAGCACAGTGTCCAGGCTACCACATCATAGCACAGTGTCCAGGCTACCCCATCATAGCACAGTGTCCAGGCTACCCCATCATAGCACAGTGTCCAGGCTACCCCATCATAGCACAGTGTCCAGACTACCCCATCATAGCACAGTGTCCAGACTACCCATTTACATTACATTTACGTCATTTAGCAGACGCTCTTATCCAGAGCGACTTACAAATTGGTGCATTCACCCTATAGCCAGTGGGATAACCACTTTACAATATTTTTTAGGGGGGGGGGGGGCGGGGGGGTAGAAGGATTACTTTATCCTATCCCAGGTATTCCTTAAAGAGGTGGGGTTTCAAATGTCTCCGGAAGGTGGTGAGTGACTCCGCTGTCCTAGCGTCGTGAGGGAGCTTGTTCCACCATTGGGGTGCCAGAGCAGCGAACAGTTTTGACTGGGCTGACTACCCCATCATAGCACAGTTTCCAGACTACCCCATCATAGCACAGTTTCCAGGCTACCCCATCATAGCACAGTGTCCAGGCTACCCCATCATAGCACAGTGCCCAGGCTACCCCATCATAGCACAGTGCCCAGGCTACCCCATCATAGCACAGCTCCCAGGCTACCCCATCATAGCACAGTGTCCAGGCTACCCCATCATAGCACAGTGTCCAGACTACCCCATCATAGCACAGTGTCCAGGCTACCCCATCATAGCACAGTGTCCAGGCTACCCCATCATAGCACAGTTTCCAGGCTACCCCATCATAGCACAGTGCCCAGGCTACCCCATCATAGCACAGTGCCCAGGCTACCCCATCATAGCACAGCTCCCAGGCTACCCCATCATAGCACAGTGTCCAGGCTACCCCATCATAGCACAGTGTCCAGGCTACCCCATCATAGATGTGGTGTAGTTTCTCTGGAATGTACTGAGAGGATATGTAGAGGCCTCCTCCCAGGTCTGTCTCAGAGGGATAGGTAGAGGATATGTAGAGGCCTCCTCCCTGGTCTGTCTCAGAGGGATATGTAGAGGATATGTAGAGGCCTCCTCCCAGGTCTGTCTCAGAGGGATATGTAGAGGCCTCCTCCCAGGTCTGTCTCAGAGGGATAGGTAGAGGATATGTAGAGGCCTCCTCCCTGGTCTGTCTCAGAGGGATAGGTAGAGGATATGTAGAGGCCTCCTCCCAGGTCTGTCTCAGAGGGATAGGTAGAGGATATGTAGAGGCCTCCTCCCAGGTCTGTCTCAGAGGGATAGGTAGAGGATATGTAGAGGCCTCCTCCCAGGTCTGTCTCAGAGGGATAGGTAGAGGATATGTAGAGGCCTCCTCCCAGGTCTGTCTCAGAGGGATAGGTAGAGGATATGTAGAGGCCTCCTCCCAGGTCTGTCTCAGAGGGATAGGTAGAGGATATGTAGAGGCCTCCTCCCTGGTCTGTCTCAGAGGGATATGTAGAGGATATGTAGAGGCCTCCTCCCAGGTCTGTCTCAGAGGGATATGTAGAGGATATGTAGAGGCCTCCTCCCAGGTCTGTCTCAGAGGGATAGGTAGAGGATATGTAGAGGCCTCCTCCCAGGTCTGTCTCAGAGGGATATGTAGAGGATATGTAGAGGCCTCCTCCCAGGTCTGTCTCAGAGGGATATGTAGAGGATATGTAGAGGATATGTAGAGGCCTCCTCCCAGGTCTGTCTCAGAGGGATAGGTAGAGGCCTCCTCCCAGGTCTGTCTCAGAGGGATAGGTAGAGGATATGTAGAGGCCTCCTCCCAGGTCTGTCTCAGAGGGATATGTAGAGGATATGTAGAGGCCTCCTCCCAGGTCTGTCTCAGAGGGATATGTAGAGGATATGTAGAGGCCTCCTCCCAGGTCTGTCTCAGAGGGATAGGTAGAGGATATGTAGAGGCCTCCTCCCAGGTCTGTCTCAGAGGGATAGGTAGAGGATATGTAGAGGCCTCCTCCCAGGTCTGTCTCAGAGGGATATGTAGAGGCCTCCTCCCTGGTCTGTCTCAGAGGGATAGGTAGAGGATATGTAGAGGCCTCCTCCCAGGTCTGTCTCAGAGGGATATGTAGAGGATATGTAGAGGCCTCCTCCCAGGTCTGTCTCAGAGGGATATGTAGAGGATATGTAGAGGCCTCCTCCCAGGTCTGTCTCAGAGGGATATGTAGAGGATATGTAGAGGCCTCCTCCCAGGTCTGTCTCAGAGGGATATGTAGAGGATATGTAGAGGCCTCCTCCCAGGTCTGTCTCAGAGGGATATGTAGAGGCCTCCTCCCAGGTCTGTCTCAGAGGGATATGTAGAGGATATGTAGAGGCCTCCTCCCAGGTCTGTCTCAGAGGGATAGGTAGAGGATATGTAGAGGCCTCCTCCCAGGTCTGTCTCAGAGGGATATGTAGAGGATATGTAGAGGCCTCCTCCCAGGTCTGTCTCAGAGGGATATGTAGAGGAAGGGTAGAATGTGTATGTCAGTCACCGGGCGTAACTGGTCTGGTGACATTTGTGTTTTGCTCTGTAACTCAATGTGGGGAGTTTGGTGTCCCACCATGCTGGGTTCCTCTGTGTGGGGAGCAGTGAGACACATCACAGATTGGTGTCCCACCCTGCTGGGTTCCTCTGTGTGGGGAGCAGTGAGACACATCACAGATTGGTGTCCCACCCTGCTGGCCCTGCTCGGAGGTAATCACACAGCTCTCACTGATCCCTTCAGCTCTGATTGGGATCAATGACATGACCATGGCAACGCTGTGCCGTGTTGTGCCCACAGAGCGTTGTCACACAGAGGCCTGAAATAGACTTTGTTTGAGAGGGAACTGAAGAGGAATAGACGGGCCACTGCAGTGTTTGGTAATATAATCATTTATTCTCTCCTAAAACCTTCAACTGGTTTAGAACGGCCCTTTAGTGAAATCACTCACTGAGCCTCTTATATCAAACAGCACTAATGAAATCTATTTGATCCATCTTTCTCTCGCTCTCTTCCCCCCCCCCCTTTCTCTCTCTCTCTCTCTCTCTGTCTCTCTCTCTCTCTGTCTCGTTCTCTCTCTCCCTCAGTGGTTTAAAGCAGGGACAGAATATGCAGCCAGTCGAAGGGGCAGTCTCTGGGATTCTGGGGGCCTTGTCTATGGCTTAACAGATGGCTTCCCAGAAGCCACTGTGGGAGGGCGGGAGGCAGGGCAAGGTTATGAGCAGGGGATCAGGGAGGTAGTTATCCTCTCACACTGTGATTGGCCGATCTCTACTGTGTCTGTGACCTATAGTAACCAGGTGTGAACCTCGCCGCCCGCTACCCATGGTGCATTGCGGGGCAGAACCGGTGGTCACACATGGAGGTTTACAGCAGCCTAGTGGTGAAGTGCTTGATTGGCTAGACCGGGTGATGTTGATTGGCTAGACTGACCTGACCTGGTCTGTCTCCAAGCTGTGTCTCTCACGGCTCAGACCACGTTCTGGCAGTCAAAAGATCCAAACGGGCTAGGGACATCATCTCTACCTGCCCTGGTCTGTCTCCAAGCTGGGTCTCTCACGGCTCAGACCACGTTCTGGCAGGCAAAAGATCCAAAAGGGCTAGGGACATCATCTCTGGCCAAAGGGTAAAGGACGAGGAATTTGGCTTCAATAGTGAATATGAATTTATGTAGATTTTCCCTCTAAGTGATAGGCTACAGTCTATCAGACGAGGGTGGTGGGAGGAGCTATAGGAGGAGGAGCTCATTGTAATGGCTGGAATGGAATCAATGGAACGGAGTCAAACATGTGGTTTTCATATATATATTTTTACCCCTAATTTTGTGATATCCAATTGGTAGTCACGATCTTGTCTCATTGCTGAAACTCCCCAATGGGCTCGGGAGAGGCGAAGGTCGAGTCATGCGTCCTCCAAAACATGACCCGCCAAGCCTCGCTGCTTTCTTAACACCCTGCCAGCTTAACCCGGAAGCTAGCCCGCACCAACGTGTCGGAGGAAACACCGTTCAACTGACGACCCCAAGTCAGCTTGCAGGCGCACGGCCCACCACAAGAAGTCGCTAGAGCGCGATGAGCCAAGGAAATCCCCCCGGCCAAACCCTCCCCTGACCCAGATGACGCTGGGCCAATTGTCCGCCGCCCTATGGGGCTCCCGGTCACGGCCGGTTGTGACACAGCCTGGGATCGAACCCCAGGCTGTAGTGGCCCCGCAGCATTGCGATGCAGTGCCTTAGACCGCTGCGGGTTTCCATATCTTTGATACTATTCTATTTATTCCATTACAATGAGCCTGTCCTACTATAGCTCCTCCCACCAGCCTCCTCTGCAGCCTGTCCATAGTTGTCATTCCAAATTGTAGAATAGGACACATAGGGCCAACTTAAAAACGAGTGTAAACAGAAGTCTATTTCAAGAGAGACTTTATTCTAGGATCATTGTAACAGTAGGTAGGTCTGTATACACTGGAGATCCGCAGCGTATTTTCACACAAGTAGTCCAGTTCAATATGTAATTCTGTTCCTGGGCTAAAAGAAATGCTACTGTTTTGACGTCAGACTCCAGGGCCTGTATTCACAAAGTGTCCCAGAGTGCTGATGTCCACTACCGGTCAGAAGGCTTTAGAACACCTGCTCATTCCAGGGTTTTTCTTTATTTTTACTATTTTCTACATTGTAGAATAATAGTGAAGACATTATGGAATCATATAGTAACCAAAAATGTCTGGATAAGAGCGTCTGCTAAATGACTAAAAATGTAAAAAAGAAAAAAAAAGAAATTAAAACTAGATTTTAGCTCATCTTGCTCTGGCTAACATTAGTTGTTGATCTTGTTGTTGTTGATGTGCATAACTGAGGGAGAGAGAGAGAGCCTACCTTTTCATGGTTGTTTGATCAGTAGGACTGTAAATGTCACGTTCGTTCATCGACGGGTCAGACCAAGGCGCAGCGTGATATGCATACATGTTTATTTGGAACGAATAAACAAGCGACAAAACAACAAACTAAACGAAACGTGACGTCCACGGTACACAAACAACATACCTCACACGGAACAAGATCCCACAACCCACTAGTGCCAATAGGCTGCCTAAGTATGGTCCCCAATCAGAGACAACGAGCGACAGCTGCTTCTGATTGGGAACCACACCGGCCAACATAGAAATAGACATACTAGAACTACAACATAGAAATACACAACATAGAAACTACACACCCTGACTCAACATATACGAGTCCCCTGAGTCAGGGCGTGACAGTACCCCCCCCCCCCCAAAGGTGCGGACTCCGACCGCGCAACATAAACATAACAGGGTAGGGGCCGGGTGGGCATTCCACCTCGGAGGCGGATCCGGCTCAGGGCGTGACGACCTCTCACTCTTCGCCTCCCTGTTGTGCCCCTGGTCTGGTCTGGACCTCGGCGCGTTGCTTCCCCTCTCCTTCCTCCCACTATACTCCAAGCCCTGTCTGGACCCTGGTGTGGGAGACCCCGAACCTGGAGAGGGGCTGACGTCTGGGTCTGGATTGGAGCCGCTGACCGGAGCTGGACCGGACACCGGTGGAGCGGACTTCTCAGGCTCCGGACTGGAGCCGCTGACCGGAGCTGGACTGGGCACCGGTGGAGTGGACTACTCTGGCTCCGGAGTGGAGCCGCTGACCGGATCTGGACTGGACCCCGGTGGAGCGGACTGCTCTGGCTCCGGAGTAGAGCAGCTGACCGGTGCCGAACCGGGCACCGGTGGAACAGGCACGGGCCGTGCCGGACTAGACACACGCACCACTGTCTTGGTGCGAGGGGCAGGAACAGGCCGGGCTGGCGACGCGCACTACTGGCTTGGTGCGAGGAACAGGAACAGGCCGGACCGGGCTAGCGACACGCACCACTGGCTTGGTGCGAGGGGCAAAAACAGGCCGGGCCGGGCTGGCGACGCGCACCACTGGCTTTGTGCGAGGAATAGGAACAGGCCGGACCGGGCTGGCGACGCGCACCACTGGCTTGGTGCGAGGGACAGGAACAGGCCGGGCCGGGCTGGCGACGCGCACCACTGGCTTGGTGCGAGGGGCAGGAACGGGCCGGGCCATACTGGGAACACGCACCACTGGCTTAGTGCGGGGAGCAGGAACGGGCCGGACCGGACTGGCGACACGCACCACTTGCTTGGTGCGAGGGGCGGGACTGGGTTCCTTTATTAACCCCCGCTCCTTCTGCTGCCTAACCAGCTCCTCTCGCCGTGCCTCTACACCTTCCTTCTGCTCCCTCTGAACCAATGGCCCCCGTAATCTGGTGGCCTCCTCTCCTAACCAGCAGATCCGCCCTGTTGCGACCTCCTGCTGCCTTGTCGTCCACCCCGTGTGCCCCCCCAAAATGTTTTCTTGGGGTTGCCTCTTGGGTCTCCGTCGTCGGCACTCCTCTTCCTGTGAGGACTCCTCCGGGAGCCCCCACGAGTTAGGGAACAGAAACTCATCGTCGTCGTCATCCTCCGACTCCTCAGTATAAAACTGTTCCCACTCCTCTTCCCAAGGTCGTAGGGACCCAATCTGAAAACCAACTTCTCTCTCGCTCCCCGACCACCCCTTTAGCCCCCCATTTTTTTTCTTCTTGGGGCTGTCTCTCGGGCTTCCTCCTCGACCAGCGTCCTCTGTGTTGCCGTTGCTCCTCTCCTGCCTGGGCATCTACCTTCGCCCATGGCCCTTTCCCCGCGAATATCTCTTCCCATGACCACAATTTGCCCACCTGTGACATGGCAATTCGCTCTTCCTGGGCACGCTGCTTGGTCCTTGTTTGGTGGGATCTTCTGTCACGTTCGTTCATCGACGGGTCAGACCAAGGCGCAGCGTGATATGCATACATGTTTATTTGGAACGAATAAACAAGCGACAAAACAACAAACTAAACGAAACGTGAAGTCCACGGAACACAAACAACATACCTCACACGGAACAAGATCCCACAACCCACTAGTGCCAATAGGCTGCCTAAGTATGGTCCCCAATCAGAGACAACGAGCAACAGCTGCCTCTGATTGGGAACCACACCGGCCAACATAGATCTAGACATACTAGAACTACAACATAGAAATACACAACATAGAAACTACACACCCTGACTCCACATATACGAGTCCCCTGAGTCAGGGCGTGACAGTAAAGTTCCCAAATGTAAGAGGACTCCCGTGGTATTTCTATATTTGCAGAAATCCATTCAGGTGTATTTTGTGGCTTTTGGTGAATGCGTTCTAATGATCTAAAGTTGTTGCTACTGATTATAAACACACAGTCCAGTTCAAAGTGAATGATGGCAGGCCCGTGTGGCAAATGGCTTGTTTGCATAAAGGCCTACTGTAGCTCTGATTGGCTATGGTGCACCGGTCTGTGTAGACTCCGGTCCTGGACAAGACAGGGACCACGCAGCTGTCATACCGCTCAGGAAGGAGACGCATTCTGTCTCCTAGAGATTAACGTACTTTGGTGCAAAAACAGCAAATAAATCCCAGAACAACAGCAAAGGACCTTGTGAAGATGCTGGAGGAAACAGGTACAAAAGTATCTATATCCACAGTAAAACGAGTCCTATATCGACACATGTAATATAATATAACTGTTTGGCCATAAGGACCATTGTTATGTTTGGAGGATAAAGGGGGTGGCTTGCAAGCCGAAGAACACCATCCCAAACATGAAGCACGGGGGTGGCAGCATCATACTGTGGGGGTGCTTTGCTGCAGGAGGGACTGGTGCACTTCACAAAATAGATGGCATCATGAGGAAGGGAAATTATGTGGATATATTGAAGCAACATCTCAAGACATCAGTCAGGAAGCTTGGTCGCAAATGGGTCTTCCAAATGGGCAATGACCCCAAGCATACTTCCAAAGTTGTGGCAAAATGGCTTAAGGACAACAAAGTCAAGGTATTGGAGTGGCCATCACAAAGCCCGGACCTCAATCCTATAGAAAATTTGTGGGCAGAATTGAAAAAGCGTGTGCGAGCAAGGAGGCCTACAAACCTGACTCAGTTACACCAGCTCTGTCAGGAGGAATGGGCCAAAATCTATCCAACTTATTGTGGGAAGCTTGTGGAAGGCTACCCGACACATTTGACCCAAGTTAAGCAATTTAAAGGCGATGCTACCAAATGCTAACTGAGTGTATGTAAACTTCTGACCCACTGGGAATGTGATGAAAGAAATAAAAGCTGAAATAAATCATTCTCTCTACTATTATTCTGACATTTCACATTATTAAAAAAAGTGGTGATCCTAATTGACCTAAAACAGGGAATTTTTACTAGGATTAAATGTCAGGAATTGTGAAAAACTGAGTTTAAATGTATTTGGCTAAGGTGTATGTAAACTTCCGACTTCAACTGTATGTAGTGGTAAGTGTGATTAATAGACTATACAGTGCATTCAGAAAGTATTCAGACCCCTTGACGTTTTCCACATTTTGTTACGTTACAGCCTTATTCTAAAATGGATGAAATTGTTTTTCCCCCTCATCAATCTACACACAATGCCCCATAATGACATAGCAAAAACAGGTTTTTAATGTTTGCAAATGTATAAAACCATTTTTTAATCATATTTACATAAGTATTCAGACCCTTTACTCAGTACTTTGTTGAATCACCTTTGGCAGCGATTACAGCATCAAGTCTTCTTGGGTATGACGCTACAAGCTTGGCACACCTGTATTTGGGGAGTTTCTCCCATTCTTCTCTGCAGATCCTCTCAAGCTCTGTCAGGTTGGATGGGGAGCGTCACTGCACAGCTATTTTCAGGTCTCTCCAGAGATGTTCGATCGGGTTCAAGTCCGGGCTCTGGCTGGGCCACTCAAGGACATTCAGAGACTTGTCCCGAAGCCACTCCTGCGTTGTCTTGGCTGTGTGCTTAGGGTCGTTGTCCTGTTGGAAGGTGAACCTTCGGCCCAGTCTGAGGTCCTGAGCGCTCTGGAGCAGGTTTTCATCAAGGAGTCCCTGACACATACGTCTCGTGTCTGAGCCGTTGAATTGCGATTCAACTTTATCTCTGTACTGATGTTTTGCCTGTTTGATTGCCTTACAGAGGGCATAACTGGAGTGTTTGTATTCAATCATAATCCCAGTCACCTTGCTGTGGTTAAATGCGGTGGTTCGCGCTTTCAGTTTTGCGCAAATGCTGCAATCTGTCCATGGTTTTTGGTTTGGATAGGTTTTAATTGTCACAGTGGGAACAACATCCCCTATACACTTTCTGATAAACTCAGTCAGTGTATATGTCAATGTTATTCTCATAGGCAAACCGGAACATGTCCCAGTCCGTGTGATCAAAACAGTCTTGGAGCATGGATTCCGATTGGTCAGACCAGCATTGAATAGACCTTAGCACGGGTACTTCCTGTTTGAGTTTCTGCCTATAGGAAGGGAGGAGCAAAATGGAGTCGTGATCTGATTTGCTGAAGGGCGGGTAGGGGAGGTCCTTGTAGCCATCCATGAAGGGAGAATAACAATGGTCTAGAGTTTTTGAAGCGCGAGTTCGGCAGGCGATGTGTTGATAGAACTTCGGTAGTGTTTTCCTCAGATTAGCTTTGTTAAAGTCCCCTGCTATAATAAATGCAGCTTCAGGATATGCGGTTTCCAGTTTGCTCAGGGTCCAGTGTAGTTCCTTGAGGGTTGTCGTGGTGTCGGCTTGAGGGGGAATATACACGGCTGGGACTATAACCAAATAAAATTCTCTAGGGAGGTAATGCGTTCGACATTTGATTGTGAGGTATTCTAGGTCGGGTGAACAAAAGGACTTGAGTTACTGTACGTTACCACAATCACACCATGAGTAGTTCATCATGAAACATATGCCTCCACCGTTGGAGATTGTTTGAAGACATCCTATTCCGTATCAGCCCTGTTTGAATCACCTTTTCTATTACTATTTCTATGTGAAAAGCCAGTCTGAATAAATGTCTGAATAAATAACTGCTGTAGTCTACCACCATGACACGTTCTCTCTTCTTTATAACTACCAGTGAGTTCTTTTGGCTGCTGTATTTAACATTCAGCAAACGAGAGCTTGCATCCCAAACAGCGTTTTTAAGGAGAGGCCAGCGGAGCGCAGGTGCTTATTGCGTAAGAGACAGAGGCTATAAGTTAGCTTATTATGCATACGCCTTCATTAATTAGCTAAAGATGAGGCTAATAATTGAATGTATTACCTGAGGTAGTGTAGGACAGCTCTCTCTCTGTCTCTCTCTCTCTCTGTCTCTCTCTGTCTCTCTCTCTCTCTGTCTCTCTCTGTCTCTCTCTCTCTCTCTCTCTCTCTCTCTCTCTCTCTCTCTCTCTCTGTCTCTCTCTCTCTCTGTCTCTCTCTCTCTGTCTCTCTGTCTCTCTCTCTCTCTATCTCTCTCTCTCTATCTATCTCTCTCTCTCTCTGTCTCTCTCTCTCTCTCTCTCTCTCTCTCTCTCTCTCTCTCTCTCTCTGTCTCTCTCTCTCTCTCTCGCTCTCTCTCTATATATATATATTTTTTAATTGCAGCTGCAGAGTCTTAAAACAGCCCATCACTCGAATATCGTTGCTTTAAATCCGTGCCCACGCGTACACTCTCTCATGTCAGTGGCATGTCATTAATAAAGATTGAAAAAAGTAAGGGGCCTAGACAGCTGCCCTGGGGAATGCCTGATTCTACCTGGATTATGTTGGAGAGGCTTCCATTAAAGAACACCCTCTATGCAATACAAAATAATATACACTGAGTGTACTAAACATTAGGAACATTTTCCTACTATTGAGTTGCACCCCCCCCCCCCTTTTGCCCTCAGAACAGCCTAAATTCGTAGGGGCATGACCTCTACAAGGTGTTGAAAGCGTTCCACAGGGATGCTGTCCCATGTTGACTCCATTGCTTCCCACATTTGTGTCAAGTTGGCTGGATGTCCTTTGGGTGGTGGACCATTCTTGAGACACACGGGAAACTGTTGAGCATGAAAAACCCAGCAGCGTTGCAGTTCTTGACACATTCAAACAGGAGCGCCTGACACCTACTTCCATAGCCATTTTTAAAGGCACTGAAATATTTTGTCTTTCCCACTCACCCTCTGAATGGCACATTCCTCAATTGTCTCAAGGCTTAAAAACCCTTCTTTAACCTGTCTCCTCTCCTTCATCTACACTGGTTGAAGTGGATTTAATAATTGACATCAATAAGGGATCACAGCTTTCACCTGGATTCACCTGGTCAGTCTTATGTCATGGAAAAGAGCAGGTGTTCTTTAATGTTTTGTACACTCAGTGTATATGACTTTTATAAAGCCAAAAACAAATTGTATTTTCTCTCCCAGGTGTCTCCAGAATATGCCCTCGGGACGGTAGCACTATGACCTTGAACCCTTCCTCC
Organism: Coregonus lavaretus; assembly: GCF_964263955.1. NCBI lineage: Eukaryota > Metazoa > Chordata > Actinopteri > Salmoniformes > Salmonidae > Coregonus > Coregonus lavaretus. The sequence continues at coordinate 32,635 of NW_028164123.1, forward strand.
TCTGCAGACCCCAGTATGTACCTGACCAACAGCTCCCCGGGGATGAGGACCACCATCCTGGGCTTGGGCCTTGTGCTGGACAACGACTTGACTACCAGGGACCTCACCAACCTGACCAGGTTAGAGGTTAGAGGGGTTAGGGTTAGAAACCGAATCCTAGAGCTGACTCTGAACCTCTCCGTGGGGGTCTATGTCTCAGAAAGGCTGGGATAAAGGGAAAATACACATTTCATTGTTTCTGTGACAATTAACAAAGTAATCATCTTCTTCTTCGACCAGCCCGTCCAACGCCTCCCTCCTTGACCCCATGGTGACCTATGACCCTCTGGGAGGTCACACGGTCTGGCAAGTCATCCTGATCGTGTTCTTCACCGGGTCTCTGTCTCTGGTCACCGTCGTAGGAAACATCCTGGTGCTCATCTCCTTCAAGGTACATTGTAGGCCTAGATGAATGTTACATTGTATTATGACTGCCTGTAATTGTTTATAGTGTAAGTAGGCTTGTCCGAGCCAGAACGGCCCACAGGGCAGGAGCATATCTCCTGTTTCTGTAGCGTGAGGTAGCTTGATGGCATGTGTATCACAGGCCGTAATTATTGCAGCGTGCACGTGCCTCAAAACTCTTACTGAATGGTCCACAACATTGTTTTTTAACAGCTTTTAACATCATATGTCTTGTTAATTGATGTTATATTGTGGAGTGACACTTTAATAATAAAATGTTTCTCTTCTCTCTTCCAGGTGAACAAGCAGCTGAAGACGGTGAATAACTACTATCTCCTCAGCCTGGCCTTCGCTGACCTCATCATCGGTACTCTTTCCATGAACCTCTACACCACTTACATCATCATGGACCAGTGGGCTTTAGGGAACTGGGCGTGCGACCTGTGGTTGGCTATCGACTACGTGGCGAGCAACGCCTCCGTCATGAACCTGCTGGTCATCAGCTTCGACCGCTACTTCTCCATAACGCGACCTCTGACTTACCGGGCCAAGAGGACCACCAAGAGAGCTCTGACTATGATCAGCATGGCCTGGTCCGTGTCCTTCGTCCTGTGGGCCCCGGCCATACTCTTCTGGCAGTACATCGTAGGGGAGCGCACTGTGCCTCCTGGAGAATGCTACATCCAGTTTCTCTCGGAGCCTATTATCACCTTCTGCACGGCCATCGCTGCCTTCTACCTGCCGGTCACCATCATGACGGTTCTCTACTGGAGGATCTACAGAGAGACAGAGAACAGGCAGAAGGACCTGGCGGGGCTGAGGGGGTCGGGGGCAGGGAACAAGGCAGGCCATGGGGGCAGCCAGAAGGAGGAGGAGGAGAAGAAGGAGGAGGCCCAGGAAGAGGAGGCTCCCATGGTGCCCAAGACGGGAAGCTCCAGGAGCTGCAGCAGTTACGAGCTTAACCAGGCCGGTCAGAAAGGCTCTGGAGCCAAGAAGACCAGAGGGCGCTTCCGGTTCTGGCCACTGAGTAGGTGGTCCAAGAAGAAGGCGACCACAGTGGGCGGAGAGCCGGAACACAGCAGCTCCGATAGCTGGAACAACAACGAGGGGGGCGGGGCCTCCATGGACCAATCAGATTCTGAGGACGAGGAGGGGGCGACGGAGTCAAGCCGAGCTATCTATTCCATCGTGGTCAACCTGCCGGGGATAAACCCCGCCCCTGGCAACGACCCTAACAATGACCCCCAGCTGACCTCTCCTGAGGACCAGGATGCTACGGAGGAGGACCCTCCCCGGCCACCAGGGGGCGATAATAAGGACAAGAAGACGTCCTCCAATACCAGGAGGGAGAAGGGCGAGAGAGACAAGGAAGACAACAGCTACCAACGCTCCAAGACCCCCGTCACCTCCTCATCCTCCATCCAGAGCCAACCAGGGGACATGTCCTCCACCTCTAAGTCCCCCTCCTCAGCCCCCGTCTCCCTGAAGGACGCAGCCATGGCCAAGCGCTTGGCCTCCAAAGCCAAGAGCCAGATCAGCAAGCGTAAGAAGCAGAGTGTAGTCAAGGAGAAGAAAGAGAAGAAGGCAGCCCAGACCCTCAGTGCCATCTTGTTGGCTTTCATCATCACCTGGACTCCCTATAACATTATGGTGTTGGTCAACACCTTCTGTACTGACTGCATCCCTGAGGCGCTGTGGTCTCTGGGCTACTGGCTGTGCTACGTCAACAGCACCATCAACCCCATGTGTTACGCCATGTGCAACCTGACCTTCAGGAATACCTTCAAGATGATTCTGCTCTGCCGCTGGCAGGACATCAACAAACACAACAAGCCCCAGTTCCAGCAGAGGCAGACGGTCGCCTTCCGCAAGAAGGAGCCCTAGCAGGTGTGATCTCCTGGGGTCTGGGTCAGCTGTAGGCCTCTGTGGGCTCGACAGGTAGTTGTCCAGGGAGATGGACTGGACTTACCAGCCTTTCTCATCGATGCAGACAGAGGTCAATGTTAATACAAAGAACAATGGTAACACCAGGAATAAAATACACAATTATTATAAATTAACTCTGCATCTCTTCCAACTATTGACTTTTTTTTCCCCCACAACTGCCACCAGTTTGGTGCCAAAACATTGACAACAAAGACATATTGACATAGTAAAATAAATACATTTAACAGGACCAATGGTATTCACTAAGTTGGTTTATATTTAGGATAATGTTTTACTGTATTGATTGTGTTGGTGCAGTATAGTGTAATGCCTCTCTGGGCTGCTACAGACCCAGGACTGTATTGGTGCAGTGTAGTGTAATGCCTCTCTGGGCTGCTACAGACCCAGGACTGTATTGATTGTGTTGGTGCAGTGTAGTGTAATGCCTCTCTGGGCTGCTACAGACCCAGGACTGTATTGATTGTGTTGGTGCAGTATAGTGTAATGCCTCTCTGGGCTGCAGTACACTACAGAACCATGGAGGTGAACAAATCCAACCAGCCCTCTGTGTTCCTGTGTTGTTTTCCACCTGTCACAGCAGATCAAAGGGCCAGACAGCAGTGACATGGACAGAATGGACAGAAGGGGAGATTTGATCTGTAGGGCAGTCAACCCAACGGGATATTTATACACGGACGGAAGGGGAGATTTGATCTGTAGGGCAGTCAACCCAACGGGATATTTATACACGGACGGAAGGGGAGATTTGATCTGTAGGGCAGTCAACCCAACGGGATATTTATACACGGACGGAAGGGGAGATTTGATCTGTAGGGCAGTCAACCCAACGGGATATTTATACACGGACGGAAGGGGAGATTTGATCTGTAGGGCAGTCAACCCAACGGGATATTTATACATGGACGGAAGGGGAGATTTGATCTGTAGGGCAGTCAACCCAACGGGATATTTATACACGGACAGAAGGGGAGATTTGATCTGTAGGCAGTCAACCCAACGGGATATTTATACACGGACGGAAGGGGAGATTTGATTTATTTGATTAGATTTTTAGGGCACTCAACCCAACAGGATTTGTACACAAAAAAGGGCTGTCAAATGTATGAGAACATCTGTTGCCTGGTTTTAACTGAACTGTTGCTAGACAGCTACAGAACGTCAACAATCCTACAGAACACATTTACAGAACTTCAACAATCCTACAGAACACATTTACAGAACTTCAACAATCCTACAGAACACATTTACAGAACTTCAACAATCCTACAGAACACATTTACAGAACTTCAACAATCACACAGAACACAGTTACAGAACGTCAACAATCCTACAGAACACAGTTACAGAACTTCAACAATCCTACAGAACACAGTTACAGAACTTCAACAATCCTACAGAACACATTTACAGAACTTCAACAATCCTACAGAACACATTTACAGGACTTCAACAATCCTACAGAACACATTTACAGGACTTCAACAATCACACAGAACACAGTTACAGAACTTCAACAATCCTACAGAACACATTTACAGAACTTCAACAATCCTACAGAACACATTTACAGAACTTCAACAATCACACAGAACACAGTTACAGAACGTCAACAATCCTACAGAACACATTTACAGAACTTCAACAATCCTACAGAACACAGTTACAGAACTTCAACAATCACACAGAACACAGTTACAGAACGTCAACAATCCTACAGAACACAGTTACAGAACGTCAACAATCCTACAGAACACATTTACAGAACTTCAACAATCACACAGAACACAGTTACAGAACTTCAACAATCACACAGAACACAGTTACAGAACTTCAACAATCCTACAGAACACAGTTACAGAACGTCAACAATCCTACAGAACACATTTACAGAACTTCAACAATCACACAGAACACAGTTACAGAACGTCAACAATCCTACAGAACACAGTTACAGAACTTCAACAATCCTACAGAACACAGTTACAGAACGTCAACAATCCTACAGAACACATTTACAGAACTTCAACAATCCTACAGAACACAGTTACAGAACTTCAACAATCACACAGAACACAGTTACAGAACTTCAACAATCCTACAGAACACAGTTACAGAACGTCAACAATCCTACAGAACACAGTTACAGAACTTCAACAATCCTACAGAACACAGTTACAGAACGTCAACAATCCTACAGAACACATTTACAGAACTTCAACAATCACACAGAACACAGTTACAGAACGTCAACAATCCTACAGAACACAGTTACAGAACTTCAACAATCCTACAGAACACAGTTACAGAACTTCAACAATCCTACAGAACACATCTGCCTTTCCAGTTGGCAGATAGATACAATTAGGTGAATCAGTGGACATGTAAAGCTGCAGTACTTTATAAAGGTGCAGTACTTTGTAAAGGTACAGTACTTTGTAAAGGTTCAGTACCTTGTAAAGCTGCAGTACTTTGTAAAGGTACAGTACTTTCATGTAAAGATGCAGTACTTTTATGTAAAGGTGCAGTACTTTGTAAAGGTGCAGTACTTTCATGTAAAGGTGCAATACTTTCATGTAAAGGTGCAGTACTTTCATGTAAAGGTGCAGTACTTTCATGTAAAGGTGCAGTACTTTCATGTAAAGGTGCAGTACTTTCATGTAAAGGTGCAGTACTTTCCAAGAGTCTGTGAGTGGCATGCTACTCTGCTCTTTGATTCCTCCCAATGAGTTCTGGTGAGAAGTGAGCTACTTCGGTATATTTGTCTGTCTACAAAATCTGATTCATCATGATATGAGGCAGTAACCTTTTCATCCCATGTTATTTAATGTGTTTGGCTAATATTCTGTGTGGTCGCCGGTGATGATTTTAACAACGTGTGGTGACCATTGTGGTGGTTGTAATCGTTGCTCAAAGTGAGACAGTGTTGTAAATAGAGTTGCAAAATTCTGGTAACTTTCCCAGAATTCACATGTTTTCAAAAAAATCCCGGTAGGAAGACTCCTGGAATCAGGAGGGAATGGTCAGGAAATGCTGGACTCCTCCAATCGGGATTTCTGGAAAACCTGGGAATTTGGAGAAAGGTACTGGAATTTAGCATCTCTAGTTGTAAGACACAGGGCTGGTGTACAAGCTGCTTATATTATATAAATAACCCTGTGATTATGAGGTAATATTTACATAGTGACTGTGTGGATACTTTCAATTAATGTTTATGTATGATGCAGTTATATGTTTATATAAAATGATTGTTATATATTTTCTATAAAAATAATGTGTCCCGGTCAAAGATGTTCACATGCACATGATGAGGGACAAGTTAAATTGCAATAAAGTAAAATGTATGTAATTAAATATATGTTTTACCATTGAGACATATTGACAAAATTGATATCCACAGGTCTTTCTGATGAGTTTTTCATACAAGTCAAATACCACAATATGATAATGGTTCTATGACTATGATGGTTACTAGCTATGAAACAAGTGGACCTGAGGTGAGATGTTGCCAGTGGTTGACTTGATAATGGTTCTACGACTACGATGGTTACTAGCTATGAAACAAATGGACCTGAGGTGAGATGTTGCCAGTGGTTGACTTGATAATGGTTCTACGACTACGATGGTTACTAGCTATGAAACAAATGGACCTGAGGTGAGATGTTGCCAGTGGTTGACTTGGGGCAGGAGCTCACCCGAACAGAGTACCGGCACCTCAAATGTTCTGCTGCTTGAGTTACTGCACCCCTTATAGAATATTACCTAAAAAAAGTATTTGCAGAGTTCCAGCACCTAAATATAAACAGTACCAGCACTCAAAATGAGTATCGGCACCTATTTCAGTCCCAAGTCAAGCACTGGGTGTTGCCCATCTTTTTCCCTACAGACTGTTTCCAGGTGGAGAATGTCAGTAGTCAAACAGCTCCACCTAGTGGTATAACTGTAGTGTGACTAGTACAGTATTGATGGTTGGCTCCAAGCTGTGTATTAGTGGTGCTGTATTATTTTAGGAGTAACTGATGTCACTTAATTAGTCTGAAATCCAGACCCGTTTTGTGCTAATATTCCACCCCCTGTACTCCGTGTCAAATGTTTAGCATGGGAGTGGAATGTTAGCACAAACAGACTGATGTCCAGGCAACCACTTAATAACATTCACAGTTATGTTTTTGTCTCCTCGCGGTGTTAGCTGATTTGGGATTGGGTGCCGGGAGGACAGTTTTGTTGACATGATGACTCTCATGGATTTCACTAGTTGACCAGGACACACAATGTTTTGACCAGGACACACAATGAGTTGACCAGGACACACAATGAGTTGACCAGGACACACAATGAGTTGACCAGGACACACAATGAGTTGACCAGGACACACAATGAGTTGACCAGGACGCACAATGAGTTGACCAGGACACACAATGAGTTGACCAGGACAAACAATGAGTTGACCAGGACACACAATGAGTTGACCAGGACACACAATGTGTTGACCAGGACACACAATGAGTTGACCAGGACGCACAATGTGTTGACCAGGACGCACAATGAGTTGACCAGGACACACAATGAGTTGACCAGGACACACAATGAGTTGACCAGGACACACAATGAGTTGACCAGGACACACAATGAGTTGACCAGGACACACAATGAGTTGACCAGGACACACAATGAGTTGACCAGGGCACACAATGAGTTGACCAGGACACACAATGAGTTGACCAGGGCACACAATGAGTTGACCAGGACACACAATGAGCTGACCAGGACACACAATGAGTTGACCAGGACACACAATGAGTTGACCAGGACACACAATGAGTTGACCAGGACAAACAATGAGTTGACCAGGACACACAATGAGTTGACCAGGACGCACAATGAGTTGACCAGGACGCACAATGAGTTGACCAGGACACACAATGTTGGACTTTCATTTTTTTCAAGACGTTTTAACGAGTGTTCTAGTTTTCAAATACACCTTTTTTTGACACAAGAACTATACAAGATGTTTGGTTTTATCACACCATGTATGATGGAATGACGTGCAGCTTCATTTATTCGTTTTGGATGAATACATTTCCATGTCCTAGCATGCAGCCCAAATGCCACCATATTCACTATGTAGTGCACTGCTGGGCTCTGGTCAAAAGTAGTGCACTATATAGGGAATAGGGTGCCCTTTGGGACTCACAAATATATACTTAATCTATGAATGCATTTCCAGGACACCATTCTAAAGACTGACTGTCTTCTCTGCATTGTTTCTGTTTCTGTACATTGATATAGAGATGGAAGTTATTAGAAGAGATGTGAACAATGTATAAAATTAGCTTGACCTATACCTAAAGATTTTTGTCAAAGTCAGAGGATTGGAATACAACTTGTCCTACTTGAGGTGGCAGCATTTCTCCTTTTCCTATTAATACAACGCATGCGTCCTAAATGGTACACTATTCTCTATTTAGTGCACTACTTTTGACCTATTTAGTGCACTACTTTTGACCTATTTAGTGCACTACTTTTGACCAGGGCCCATATAGGGAATAGGGCCCCATTTGGGACGCAATATTGTATCGCTCCTTTAAATTGTTCAGTATGATATGTGATCGGATCAACAGAAGGATAAGTCATTTACCAAGTGTTTTATAAATCCAAATGTTGTGTTATTTCATTTTTATAATGATATGATTGACTTGTGGTATACAATCTTATGCTCGTGATATTTTATAAGAGATGTTTCATTTGAACAATTGTTTGTTTGTTAGTATCACCTGATTGACACAAACTGCATGTTCAGTTATGAGGATATGATGAGTTTGGATTTTTGTTGCCAGTAAAGCACTTCTGAAGGCACTAATTTTAATGACAAATCATTTGAAGGCTTTTTTTTTTTGTATGTGTCATTTTATAGGGGAATAAAGTTTCATACTGTGTTTCAGTGTCCGGTCACAGACTGTTGTGCACACACACACACACACACACACACACACACACACACACACACACACACACACACACACACACACACAAACACACTCACACAAACACACTCACACACACACACACACACACACACACACACACACACACACACACACACACAAACACACTCACACACACACACACACACACACACACACTCACACACACACACACACACACACACACACAAACACACACACACACACACACACACACACACACACACACACACACACTCACACACACACACACACACACACACACACACACACACACACACACACACACACACACACACACACACACACACGCACACACACACACACACGCACGCACGCACACACACACACACACACACACACACACACACACACACACAAACATTAGGAACACCTTCCTAATATTGAGTTGCACCCCCCCTTTTTCCTACAGAACAGCCTCAATTCATCGGGGCACGGACTCTACAAGGGGTCGAAAGCGTTCCACAGGGATGCTGGCCCATGTTGACTCCAATGCTTCCCACAGTTGTGTCAAGTTGGCTGGATGTCCTTTGGGTGGTGGGGTGTTCTGGTCCTCTGTAGCTCAGCTGGTAGAGCACGGCGTTTGTAACGCCAAGGTAGTGGCTTCGATCCCCGGGACCACCCATACACAAAAATTTATGCATGCATGACTGTAAGTCGCTTTGGATAAAAGCGTCTGCTAAATGGCATATTATTATTATTATTATACACACAGGAAACTGTTGAGCGTGAAAAACCCAGCAGCGTTTCAGTTCTTGACACAAACCGGTGCGCCTGGCACCTACTACCATACCCCGTTCAAAGGCACTTAAATATTTTGTCTTGCCCATTCACACTCTGAATGGCACACATACACAATCCATGTATCAAGGCTTAAAAATCATTATTTAACCTGTCTCCTCCCCTTCATCTACACTGATTGAAGTGGATTTAACAGGTGACACCAATAAGGGATCACAGCTTTCACCTGGATTCACCTGGTCAGTCTTATGTCATGGAAAGAGCAGGTGTTCTTTAATGTCTTGTCTACTCAGTAGGTGAGTAATTGCAGGTATATAGGATAGACCAGCTTTTTATAATGTAGGGTAAGGGAGTGTGCTGTTAATTTTCTTATTAAATCATTACCATCATCAAGTTTATATAATTTGATTGTTTGTGTTTGACATAGGACCACGATATAGCTCTATAAACCAACATGGGCACTGGATAAGAGCGTCTGCTAAATGATGACCCCCTGGCCATTAGGCTTAGGTGTTTTCTATAAATCAACCACTAGGCGTCGCTATTGTATTTCTTATATTTGACTATATGACGTTATAGGTCTCCAGGCCTAGTAGTTAATCATAGTAGTAAGATTACTTCTGTTTCTAGTAATTATTTTTCAAATACTGTCACATGCCAAAGTTATGACCAGATGTGTTTATGTGACGGGGGTCACAGGAAAATCAAAAGGTCGCTCAAGGAATTCACACCTGTAAGAAATTAAATTCCTGATTGAACGGGCGTGTCTTCCAATGGACAATGTGGCGGCTGCATGCTAGCGGTGGATGTCAACTTCATGGAGGAAACATGATGTGAGTAATGTCTGAATTTGCTAGGGAAATATTAGTTGTATTTTTTTGGGGCACGTGTTCGTTAAACATCCAGTAAAGCAATACGTTTCCCCATGTTCTTCACATTGATTGACACCAACACAACATGCGGCAAGTTGGTATCAATGGTTGCAATTAGGAAACAGCATCTAAATTCTACACCTCCCCTATGGAGTTGCTTTCATTTAATGAAATATTAGCCTAAACTGGAACTTTCTAGTCTGTTAAAAGGGTTATTGGTGTTGTGGACATCGCAGTCAGTCCAGTTTTTATATAAGGGTTCAGGAAAGGTTAGTGTACCTATTGATGATGCTACTTCTGCCCATGCGCAATTAGCCTGGGGACGAGGTAAGGTGAGTCGAAGCTGATCGGGTTGAACATTATCGCACACCCTTGTACCTGTCAAAAATAAGAATATAGTCATAAACATAATGCTGTCATTGGGGCAGTGTTGACATGCAGCATGTTATCCTAATTCTGAATGACACAGGACCACTGTATTCCTCTGGGAAATGTGATGGAAATGAGAAAAGCATAGGGGGAGGGAATGGCGTTTGCAACGCCATGGTTGTGGGTTCGATTCCCACGGGGGGCCAGTATGAAAAAATATAATAATAATAATAATAATAATAATAATAATGTATGCACTCACTAACTGTAAGTCTCTCTGGATAAGAGCGTCTGCTAAATGATTAAAATGTAAATAAATGTAAATGTCATGTCTATAAAAGTTTAACTTTACACTATATACACAAAAGTATGTGGACGCCCCTTCAAATTAGTGGATTCGGCTAGTTCAGCCACACCCGTTGCTGACAGGTGTATAAAATCAAGCACACAGCCATGCAATCACCATAGACAAACATTGGCAGTAGAATGGCCTTATTGTGAAGTGAAAATGTGTTTTCCAAGCTTAAAAGGATAAACATTCAAGCATGATTTCTGCAGCGTTCAAGACAACTGGGAACTCTAGAGCTCCGACCTGAAGCCTACTGTTCTGACTTGGTGTACATGGAGAATAACGTAAGAGTGGCCCATGTTCTGAATTCTGTCGCTGTACATTTCAAAAGTGCTGAACAAATAGTTATATTGATTACGTCCATCCTAGCTCGCTCATTAACGTCTTAATCGAAATTTGTTTAAGCAAGTCAGCCATATCAGCAATGTTTTTTTTAAAGGCAGTAAATTAGTAATGAGAATAACCCTTTACTCAGAACTTTGTTGAAGCACCTTTGGCAGCGATTACAGCCTCGAGTCTTCTTGGGTATGACACTATAAGCTTGGCACACCTGTATTTGGGGAGTTTCTCTCATTCTTCTCTGCAGATCCTCTCAAGCTCTGTCAGGTTGGATGGGGAGTGTCGCTGCACAGCTATTTCCGGGTCTCTCCAGAGATGTTAGATCGGGTTGAAGTCCGGGCTCTGGCTGGGCCACTCAAGGACATTCAGAGACTTGTCTCGAAGCCACTCCTGCGTTGTCTTAGCTGTGTGCTTAGGGTCGTTGTCCTGTTGGAAGGTGAACCTTCGCCCCAGTCTGAGGACCTGAGCGCTCTTGAGCAGGTTTTCATCAAGGATCTCTCTGTACTTTGCGCCGTTCATCTTTCCCTCGATCCTGACTAATCTCCCAGTCCCAAGCGCTGAAAAACATCCCCACAGCATGATGCTGCCACCACCATGCTTCACCGTAGGGATGGTGCCAGGTTTCCTCCAGACGTGACGCTTGGCATTCAGGCCAAAGAGTTCAATCTTGGTTTCATTAGAACAGAGAATCTTGTTTCTCATGGTCTGAGTCTTTTAGATGCCTTTTGGCAAACTCCAAGCTGGCTGTCATGTGCCTTTTACTGAGGAGTGCCTTCCGTCTGGCCACTCTACCATAAAGGCCTGATTGGTGGAGTGCTGCAGAGACGGTTGTCCTTCTGGAAGGTTCTCCCATCTCCACAGAGGAGCTCTCTGAGTGACCATCGGGTTCTTGGTCACCTCCCTGACCAAGGCCCTTCTCCCCTGATTGCTCAGTTTGGCCGGGCGGCCAGCTCTAGGAAGAGTCTTGGTGGTTCCAAACTTCTTCCATTTAAGAATGATTGAGGCCACTGTGTTCTTGGGGACTTTCAATGCTGCAGAAAATGTTTTGGTACCCTTCCCCAGATCTGTGCCTCGACACAATCCTGTCTCGGAGCTCTACGGACAATTACTTCGACCTCATAGCTTGGTTTTTGCTGTCAAATGTGGGACCTTATATAGACAGGCGTGTGCCTTTCCAAATCATGTCCAATCAATTGAATTTACCACAGGTGGACTCCAATCAAGTTGTAGGAACATCTCAAGGATGATCAATGGAAACAGGATGCACCTGACCTCAATTTCGAGTCTCATAGCAAAGGGTCTGAATACTTATGTAAATAAGGTATTTCAGTTTTTTATTTTTAATACAATTGCAAACATTTCGAAACCTGTTTTTACTTCGTCATTATGGGGTATTGTGTGTAGATTGAGGGGGAAAAAATAATTTGATCCATTTTAGAATAGGGCTGTAACGTAACAAAATGTAGGAAAAGTGAAGGGGTCTGAATACTTTCCGAATGCACTGTATTTCAACATTTTCAACATAAGTATTTAAAACTCATTCAGAACCGAAAATGAACCTGATTTCAACGTCCGAAAAATACATATTTTTCAACATCTGGAAAATATGCATTTTCAACTTCATGGAAAATATGTATTTTAAACATACTGAAAATAACTTTTCACGTTTTCATTCAGAACCTAAATTGAACCTAACTTCAACGTCTTTTCAACGTCATTTTGCTTACTGGGAATATTCTATTTTTTGCGGGAGCCATTTTCTGGTCTCACCTTGGGTGACAGAACGGTAATGACCGGCCCTGTGCCAACTTCAGTTTGGTGGAGGAGGAATAATGGTCTGGGGCAGTTTTTTATGATTCGGGCTAGGCCCCTTAGTTCCAGTGAAGGGAAATCTTAACGCTACAGCATAAAATGACATTCTAAACGATTTCTGTGCTTCCAACTTTGTAGCAACAGTTTGGGGAAGGCCCTTTCCTGTTTCAGCATGACAATGCCCCCGTGCACAAAGCGAGGTCCATACAGAAATGGTTTGTCAAGATCAGTCTGGAAGAACTTGACTGGCCTGCACAGAGCCCTGACCTCAACCCTATCGAACACCTTTAGGATGAATTGGAACGCCGACCGCAAGCCAGGCCTAATCGTCCAACATCAGTGCCCGACCTCACTAATGCTCTTGTGGCTGAATGGAAGCAAGTCCCCGCAGCAATGTTCCAACATCTAGTGGAAAGCCTTCCCAGAAGAGTGGAGGCTGTTATAGCAGCAAAGGGGGGACCAACTCCATATTAATGCCCATGATTATGGAATGAGATGTTTGACAAGCAGGTGTCCACATACTTTTGGACATGTAGTGTGTGTATATACAGTGGGGAGAACAAGTATTTGATACACTGCTGATTTTGCAGGTTTTCCTACTTACAAAGCTTGTAGAGGTCTGTAATTTTTATCATAGGTACACTTCAACTGTGAGAGACGGAATCTAAAACAAACATCCAGAAAATCACATTGTATGATTTTTATGTAATTTGCATTTTATTGCATGACATAAGTATTTGATCACCTACCAACCAGTAAGAATTCCGGCTGTCACAGACCTGTTAGTTTTTCTTTAAGAAGCCCTCCTGTTCTCCACTCATTACCTTTATTAACTGCACCTGTTTGAACTCGTTACCTGTATAAAAGACACCTGTCCACACACTCAATCAAACAGACTCCAACCTCTCCACAATGGCCAAGAACAGAGAGATGTGTAAGGACATCAGGGATAAAATTGTAGACCTGCACAAGGCTGGGATGGGCTACAGGACAATAGGCAAGCAGCTTGGTGAGAAGGCAACAACTGTTGGCGCAATTATTAGAAAATGGAAGAAGTTCAAGATGACGGTTAATCACCCTCGGTCTGGGGCTCCATGCAAGATCTCACCTCGTGGGGCATCAATGATCATGAGGAAGGTGAGGGATCAGCCCAGAACTACACGGCAGGACCTGGTCAATGACCTGAAGAGAGCTGGGACCACAGTCTCAAAGAAAACCATTAGTAACACACTACGCCGTCATGGATTAAAATCCTGCAGCGCACGCAAGGTCCCCCTGCTCAAGCCAGCGCATGTCCAGGCCCGTCTGAAGTTTGCCAATGACCATCTGGAAGATCCAGAGGAGGAATGGGAGAAGGTCATGTGGTCTGATGAGACAAAAATAGAGCTTTTTGGAGGAAGAAGAAGGATGAGTACAACCCCAAGAACACCATCCCAACCGTGAAGCATGGAGGTGGAAACATCATTCTTTGGGGATGCTTTTCTGCAAAGGGGACAGGACAACTGCACTGTATTGAGGGGAGGATGGATGGGGCCATGTATCGCGAGATCTTGGCCAACAACCTCCTTCCCTCAGTAAGAGCATTGAAGATGGGTCGTGGCTGGGTCTTCCAGCATGACAACGACCCGAAACACACAGCCAGGGCAACTAAGGAGTGGCTCCGTAAGAAGCATCTCAAGGTCCTGGAGTGGCCTAGCCAGTCTCCAGACCTGAACCCAATAGAAAATCTTTGGAGGGAGCTGAAAGTCCGTATTGCCCAGCGACAGCCCCGAAACCTGAAGGATCTAGAGAAGGTCTGTATGGAGGAGTGGGCCAAAATCCCTGCTGCAGTGTGTGCAAACCTGGTCAAGACCTACAGGAAACGTATGATCTCTGTAATTGCAAACAAAGGTTTCTGTACCAAATATTAAGTTCTGCTTTTCTGATGTATCAAATACTTATGTCATGCAATAAAATGCAAATGAATTACTTAATCATACAATCTGATTTTCTGGATTTTTGATTTTAGATTCCGTCTCTCACAGTTGAAGTGTACCTATGATAAAAATTACAGACCTCTACATGCTTTGTAAGTAGGAAAACCTGCAAAATCGGCAGTGTATCAAATACTTGTTCTCCCCACTGTATACAGTTCAGAAAGTATTCACACCCCTTGACTTTCTCCACCTTTTTGTTGTTACAAGGTGGGATTAAATTGTATTTGTCCTTTTTTTGGTCAACGATCTGCACAGTCTAATGTCAAAGTGGAAGAAAAATTATAACATAAAATAAATAAATGAATAACTTGATTTCCATAAGTATTCAACCTCCTGAGTCGATCCATGTTAGAATCACCTTTGGCAGCGGATATAGCGGAGTCTTTCTGGGTACATCTCCTTTGGCAGCGGATATAGCGGAGTCTTTCTGGGTACATCCCCTTTGGCAGCGGATATAGCGGAGTCTTTCTGGGTACATCCCCTTTGGCAGCGGATATAGCGGGTGTCTTTCTGGGTACATCCCCTTTGGCAGCGGATATAGCGGAGTCTTTCTGGGTACATCTCTGAGAGTTGGCAGCGGATATAGCGGAGTCTTTCTGGGTACATCCCCTTTGGCAGCGGATATAGCGGAGTCTTTCTGGGTACATCTCTGAGAGTTGGCAGCGGATATAGCGGAGTCTTTCTGGGTACATCCCCTTTGGCAGCGGATATAGCAGAGTCTTTCTGGGTACATCCCCTTTGGCAGCGGATATAGCGGAGTCTTTCTGGGTATATCTCTGAGAGTTGGCAGCGGATATAGCGGAGTCTTTCTGGGTACATCCCCTTTGGCAGCGGATATAGCGGCGTCTTTCTGGGTACATCACCTTTGGCAGCGGATATAGCGGAGTCTTTCTGGGTACATCACCTTTGGCAGCGGATATAGCGGAGTCTTTCTGGGTACATCACCTTTGGCAGCGGATATAGCGGGGTCTTTCTGGGTACATCTCAGAGAGTTGGCAGCGGATATAGCGGCGTCTTTCTGGGTACATCTCTGAGAGTTGGCAGCGGATATAGCGGCGTCTTTCTGGGTAAATCTCTGAGAGTTGGCAGCGGATATAGCGGAGTCTTTCTGGGTAAATCTCTGAGAGTTGGCAGCGGATATAGCGGAGTCTTTCTGGGTAAATCTCTGAGAGTTGGCAGCGGATATAGCGGAGTCTTTCTGGGTAAATCTCTGAGAGTTGGCAGCGGATATAGCGGAGTCTTTCTGGGTAAATCTCTGAGAGTTGGCAGCGGATATAGCGGAGTCTTTCTGGGTAAATCTCTGAGTTGGCAGTGGATATAGCGGCGTCTTTCTGGGTACATCACCTTTGGCAGCGGATATAGCGGAGTCTTTCTGGGTACATCTCTGAGAGTTGGCAGCGGATATAGCGGAGTCTTTCTGGGTAAATCTCTGAGAGTTGGCAGCGGATATAGCGGAGTCTTTCTGGGTAAATCTCTGAGAGTTGGCAGCGGATATAGCGGAGTCTTTCTGGGTAAATCTCTGAGAGTTGGCAGCGGATATAGCGGCTTCTTTCTGGGTAAATCTCTGAGAGTTGGCAGCGGATATAGCGGAGTCTTTCTGGGTACATCTCTGAGAGTTGGCAGCGGATATAGCGGAGTCTTTCTGGGTACATCTCTGAGAGTTGGCAGCGGATATAGCGGAGTCTTTCTGGGTAAATCTCTGAGAGTTGGCAGCGGATATAGCGGAGTCTTTCTGGGTAAATCTCTGAGAGTTGGCAGCGGATATAGCGGCTTCTTTCTGGGTAAATCTCTGAGAGTTGGCAGCGGATATAGCGGAGTCTTTCTGGGTACATCTCTGAGAGTTGGCAGCGGATATAGCGGCGTCTTTCTGGGTACATCTCTGAGAGTTTGCAGCGGATATAGCGGCGTCTTTCTGGGTAAATCTCTGAGAGTTGGCAGCGGATATAGCGGTGTCTTTCTGGGTAAATCTCTGAGAGTTGGCAGCGGATATAGCGGCGTCTTTCTGGGTACATCACCTTTGGCAGCGGACATAGCGGCGTCTTTCTGGGTAAATCTCAGAGTTTTGGACCCCTGGATTGTACAATATTTGCACATTATTCTTTTAAAGATTCTTCAAGATCTGTGAAGTTGGTGGTTGTTTATTGCTAGACAGCCATTGTCAAGCCTTGCCATAGATTTTCAATGCGATTTAAATCCAAACTGTAACTAGGCCACTCAGGAACATTCAATGTGTTCTTCGTAAGCAACTCCAGTGTGTGTTTGTCCTTGTTTTAGCTTATTGTCCTGCTGAAAGGTGAATTAGTCTCGCAGTGTTTGGTGGAAAGCAGACTGAACCAGGTTTGCCTCTAAGATTTTGCCTGTGCTTAGTTCTATTCCGTTTATTTTTATCCTAAGAAAGTATTTCTGCGCACAAAGTCAAACAACTGCCAATCCTATAGCCTATCCAAGTCAAACAACTGCCAATCCTATAGCCTATCCAAGTCAAACAACTGCCAATCCTATAGCCTATCCAAGTCAAACAACTGCCAATCCTATAGCCTATCCAAGTCAAACAACTGCCAATCCTATAGCCTATCCTATAGCCTATCCAAGTCAAACAACTGCCAATCCTATAGCCTATCCAAGTCAAACAACTGCCAATCCTATAGCCTATCCTATAGCCTATCCAAGTCAAACAACTGCCAATCCTATAGCCTATCCAAGTCAAACAACTGCAATCCTATAGCCTATCCTATAGCCTATCCTATAGCCTATCCTATAGCCTATCCAAGTCAAACAACTGCCAATCCTATAGCCTATCCAAGTCAAACAACTGCCAATCCTATAGCCTATCCTATAGCCAATCCTATAGCCTATCCAAGTCAAACAACTGCCAATCCTATAGCCTATCCAAGTCAAACAACTGCCAATCCTATAGCCTATCCTATAGCCTATCCTATAGCCAATCCTATAGCCAATCCTATAGCCAATCCTATAGCCTATGCTATAGCCTATGCTATAGCCTATGCTATAGCCTATGCTATAGCCTATGCTATAGCCTATGCTATAGCCTATGCTATAGCCTATGCTATAGCCTATGCTATAGCCTATCCTATAGCCAATCCTATAGCCAATCCTATAGCCAATCCTATAGCCAATCCTATAGCCAATCCTATAGCCAATCCTATAGCCAATCCTATAGCCAATCCTATAGCCAATCCTATAGCCAATCCTATAGCCAATCCTATAGCCAATCCTATAGCCTATCCATCCTTGCGCTGCAACACTGCCTGGCCGGGTCTGTGCGCACTTGAAGAGCTGAGTGAAATATGACTTTTTACAAGCGCTGCGCACAGGCATGAAAAATTGGTCAAATGTACTTTTAAACGAATGTCTACTGAAGTGAGACTTTGCCCTTGTTTCTTGGCTATCTACATTTTGTTTTATTCACAAGCTAGGTAGTTTTTTTTTTCTCAATGTTTGGGTTTCAACCGCTACGGAAGAGAAGACGACGCGGCTACTAGTCAGACTAACGTGACTCCGATGGCGTTACCATGGTAACCTCCC
Source organism: Coregonus lavaretus (assembly GCF_964263955.1). Lineage (NCBI taxonomy): Eukaryota > Metazoa > Chordata > Actinopteri > Salmoniformes > Salmonidae > Coregonus > Coregonus lavaretus. The sequence continues at coordinate 51,032 of NW_028164123.1, forward strand.
GCCCTTAAAGAGGCAGGTGAGCATTTTGGTTAAAGCTGCGATATAGTACCACAGAATGCGTCATCATACCCATAAAACCTAGCGGTCGAACAGGGAAATGGTTCCAATTGTTTTCCCCAACGTTTTCTCCCATAGGGAAAAGACTGCCGAATCGAGCTGAAGGTAAGAATCTCTGGATTAACTATCTAATGTCAGTTAAATGTAGTAATGAATACATTGGCTACATTTCTTTTAAATTGATAATTCTGTGAACTGTCTTGTGCAAGTTTTAAATTGACACAAAACCTCTTAGCAAAGTTATCAGCTAGAGAGGAGGTGCAGGAGTTTGCAGGGATTTGTAGTTTTCCATGATGTCTACTTTGATTCCAAAATGCTAATTAGCATCAGAGTAAATAGAGGTGAATATATTGATAAAAGTCACCTTGTCCGAGAGAGATTTACATGGATATCAAAAACGTCACGCCAGGGTAAGCCTACACGAAACACAACTCTTATATTAAGTGTTTTTAAAAAAAAAATCCCCTATGGGAAAAATGAATGGTGGAAGAACTGTTTCCCTGTTTGACCGCTAAGGGCTCTTTTATGTCACTTTTTTTTTTTTGGCGACCTTACAAAATTCACGTAGAATATGAGTTATAGATCTGTCATTTTCATTGAGAGCAAGTCTAGGAAGCGGCAGATCTGTTCTATGTTTTTGCGTCTTTTTCTTTCGGTTTTGTACACCAGCTGAAAATACGATATTTTTGGTTATGGAAAATATATTTCACAGCGGTTTAGACGGTACAATGATTCTCTCCACTGGACTTGTTTTGTCACATAAACTGAAATTAGCAGAGCTATTAGAACTTTAGCAATCAGGAAATGGCGGCGCGATTTCTGCATAGTGCATCTTTGAAAGACTCGGGTCACAAACTGTAATTCAATTAAACAATATACCACTACTTATTACTAATTATACATTTATTGTATGTGCATCCGTTTTGTTTTGTTGGTGTAATTTTAGCTAACAATAATATGTTGGCTAGAAGAAAAAAAAACTGTGGCTGGTCGATTTAAAAAAATATATATATGTATATACCTACCTACCTGTGTGTTTAAAGAATGGTCCATCACCTAAAGGACATCCAGCCAACTTGACACAACTGTGGGAAGCACTGGAGTCAGTCAACATGGGCCAGCATCCCTGTGGAACGCTTTCGACACCTTGTAGAGTCCATGCCCCGATGAATTGAGGCTGTTCTGATGGAAAAAGGGGATGCATCTCAATATTAGGAAGGTGTTCCTAATGTTTTATACACCCAGTGTATAGGCATTTTTAATGATGGAAGCTCTGTAAATAGCATTATTGCATTTCAAAGAGAATTTTTAGAATGATTATTTACTGATGTAACACCAGTAATGTTGTAATAGTAGCAAAAACGTATCTACAGTAATGAGACAAAAAAGCTATTTTTCTTGCTGGTAAATGTTCATGTGAAACAGACCTATTTACAGAAGAGCAGTAAAAAGCACTACTATGTTTTAAATACATTTACGTTTCAGTAATCTAATGGCTAGTCATTTTGTTTATCCTATCCTGTGTTTCTCCAGACACCATCTCTGAGCGTATTGTGCCCAGCATCAAGACTTCACCATGCGAACCATCCAGACCATAGAAAACCAGATCCCTGTGCTGAGGGAGAGCGTTGTCAGAACACCTTTCACAGAGAGAACTGGGTGTCTGTTCAATCTGAATACAAACAGCCACACTCCCCGCCAGACTCCCCGTCACAGCCCCTGTAACCACCACACTCCCCGCCAGACTCCCCGTCACAGCCCCTGTAACAGCCACACTCCCCGCCAGACTCCCCGTCACAGCCCCTATAACCACCACACTCCCCGCCAGACTCTCCGTCACAGCCCCTGTAACAGCCACACTCCCCGCCAGACTCTCCGTCACAGCCCCTGTAACAGCCACACTCCCCGCCAGACTCTCCTTCACAGCCCCTATAACCACCACTCTCCCCGCCAGACTCTCCTTCACAGCCCCTATAACCACCACACTCTCCGTCACAGCCCCTGTAACAGCCACACTCCCCGCCAGACTCTCCTTCACAGCCCCTATAACCACCACTCTCCCCGCCAGACTCTCCTTCACAGCCCCTATAACCACCACACTCTCCGTCACAGCCCCTGTAACAGCCACACTCCCCGCCAGACTCTCCTTCACAGCCCCTATAACCACCACTCTCCCCGCCAGACTCTCCTTCACAGCCCCTATAACCACCACTCTCCCCGCCAGACTCTCCTTCACAGCCCCTATAACCACCACTCTCCCTGCCAGACTCTCCTTCACAGCCCCTATAACCACCACACTCCCCGCCAGACTCCCCGTCACAGCCCCTATAACCGCCAGACTCCCCGTCACAGCAGCCGCCTCTCCCTAGAGCCCCACCAGAACCCAACTCGTCAATATCAGCAGCAGCATCCATGCTTTTCTCTTCTCCTGGCTGGTGAACCGTGCAGGCAGCCGGCGGAGAGGCAGCCGGAGACCTCTACTGAGCATGTTTTTACTGAGCTAGTCCCTGTGGTCTCCGAGGGCTGTTTCTCCTCCAGCTCTGCTAGGCTCAGCACATTATGCAGAGCAGCAGATGGAGAGGGGGGGAGGGAGCCGGGAGAGAGCAAGCAGGTGCACGCGTATGGAGAGAGAAAGAGAGAGCAGGGAGGAGGGGGAGAGGGGGAGCTGCGAGAAATCATGGCAGGAGGGGGAGAGAAAGCGCAGCGAGGAATTGAGCATGCGCGGGGAGGAGGAGAGGGGGAGCAGCGAGAGCGAGAGCAGGCGTACGTCTTTGCATCAACATCACTGCTCCTCTCGTCATCGTCACCGGAAAGCAGCATCACAGCCTCCGCCTCGCAGCAGCTACGCAGACGTAGATTGAGGAGGGGCAGCAGCAGAGAAAACGGCAGCTGTTTTCGGAGGCATGGCCTGAGTCTCAGCGCCAGACAGACGTGGAGGCTGAGATCCAGCATCATGGGGAACCAGGAGGGGAAGCAGAAGAGGGGGAAAGAGGGGGAAGGATACGGACTGGACGCAGCGGACGATACCACCGGAGGGCCTCGCGATGCTGACGGCACAAAGAAAGGATTTCACAACGGCAAGAAATCCCACGGAAAACATGTCAAAGGAGGGGAGGAGAAGAGCAAGAAGAAGAAGGAGAAGGAGGCGAAATCCTCGGTGTTCTCCATCAGGAAGAGGAAGAATCTAAAGGGGAAGGGATCGACAGGGGGATCCAGGGAGGATGTGTTGTCGTCTCAGAATGAGCTGGACTCTGCTCACTCTGTTAACACCAAAACACCAGACCTCTCTCTGTCAGCTGATGAGCTGGGCCAGTCTGACACCGAGGGACCAACAGAGCGTGGTGAAGGGCATGGTGGTTGTATCAGGACAGAGAGCCGGCAGCCCACGGCGGCGGCGACCACGGACACTGCTCCAGACCAGCAGGAGGCGGTAGAACAGAAGAAGAAGAGCAGCTCTGGTTCAGACACGGACATCTATAGCTTTCACTCAGCTGCAGAACAAGAAGACCTGCTAGCTGACATCCAGCAGGCCATTAGACTACAGCAGGGGGTGATTATCTCCACCGCTGAGCTGAGTGAAGAGCTGGGTTGGGGAGGGGGGTGGAGGAAACAGAGGTCTGACGAGGTTAGAACTACCCCCAGCCCCCCTGAACAGACCCCCCCACCGGAGCCTCTCACTACCCCAGAGGCAGCCCCTGTCACTGGCCGGGAGAATGGCCTGCTTTCTAAACTGTCTCTGTCCCTGGATGGGCCGGAGGAGGAGAGGAGAGCAGCCACGTCTGCAGAGAAACTCAACTGGGAGCTGAGAGGGGCTGAAACAGAACCGGCCCTTTGTGCCTCCTCTTCCTCCGGGACAAAGGAGGAGGAGGCATTGAGCTGCCAGGAGGTGAACGCTAATACTCAGCCCCCCACAGCCCAGACCAACAGCCATGTTACCAAGACAACCAGCGCTACTAGCTTCCCAGACCTAACAGCCTCTTTTGAGAGCGCTGTGGAGTCTCCTTTCAGAGATGAGGAGAAGGAAGTGTTGGAGGAGGTGGAGGAGGAGGAGGAGGAGGAGGAGGAGGTGGAGGAGGATGACGACCTGGACCTGGACATGCCGCCTCTGTCAGCCGAGAGCCATAGTCACAGTGACGCGACCACGAGCCACGAGGACATAGGCCTGAGCTCTGGGAACGCCTCCGAGGCAGAGGGGAGGATAGGGGACTGGGTAGGGGCAGGAGTGGGGGCTGCAGTCAGTGCTGAGTCCTTGGAGTGTTTTAGCAGGGGGGATCTGAGGTGCTCTGAGCCTGCAGACGACCCCCTGATCACCCGTAGGAGGAAGAGCAGTGTGTCCTTCTCCCCCTGGCCCTCTCAGGAGAGCCCTAGCCTGGCCACGCGCCTCCTCAAGTCCACCCTGACCTCCACCCTTCCCTCGTACAACCACTCCTCCGCAGGCTCCAGCCCCACAGCCAAACTCTACCCTCCCATTTACCCCTCCTACATCAAGACCACCACAAGGCAGCTCTCTAACTCCCCAGGCACCTCGCCGTCACAGAGCCCCTTGTTCCACCGACGCTGCCACGACCTGGGACACCGCACGGAGAAGAGGAGGGTTAGACGACAGCGCTCCCACAGCATCGCTGGTCCCCTCAGCTGGTCTGCAGACTGGACCGAGGAGCTGGAGAGGGATCGCCCCACCAAGGCCGGATCAGCAGACTACCTGGAGGGGTATGGAGGGTCGCAGGACAGGCTGACGGGGGCCAGCCAGCCACTGTGTGCCACGCGGAGGTCCTCCACCGGACAGGTGTCTACCTGCAGCTTCCATGACATCTTCACCGGTGAGTTTTTATTTAACCTTTATTTTCACAGGGAGTCCCCATTTGAGACCAAGGCCTCTTTCACAAGGGAGCAAAGTTGTTGCTTTTTGTTTTGATGTTGTTGTCGTGGAAAAAGTACGCTCTCACTGCTATAAGTCGCTCTGGATAAGAGCGTCTGCTAAAATGTCCAAATGTTTTTGGCCCTGCATCAGAGCTGTATTGTAACTTCAGTGTAGGCCGGCAGCTTTCTGTCTCTACCCTTGTCCTTATTGTGTCTAGCAGCACCCTTGGCTGTCTCTGTTAGGTAGAAACACAGCAGAACGTTCTGTCACTCAACACTTCTCTTATCCATATTCAGAGCATTAATGGGGTTCTGTTCTGAGTAGCAATTAAGCCAATGTCTATAATTATCCCTACACTTGGTTTCAGTGTTATTTTCCCCACTCAGAACAATGCTCCTGTTTATTTAGATTTCTAGACGAACATGAAACTACTCCATCTAGAAATGACTACAGTAGGATGTGTAGTATACAGTATTTGGCCTGGACAGTTGATGTTCATTCCTTCTGGAAGTACTTAGCATAAACAAACAGCAGTAGCTATTGAGATGTGTGGCGGTCGGTAGGCAGGGGGACAGTGGCTATTGAGATGTGTGGCGGTCGGTAGGCAGGGGGACAGTGGCTATTGAGATGTGTGGCGGTCGGTAGGCAGGGGGACAGTGGTCTTTGTTTTGGGCCTTAGCGCTCTCTGTCAACTAACAGACGAGAGAGAAGAGCTCTCCCTCGTACAGACAGACAGACAGACAGACGGAGACAGACTAAATAAAAAAATGTGTGTTCCTACTGGAGAGGGTGACAGGAGATAAGAGTCCCTCCCTGTCCCTGACATAACCCCTCTGTCTGTCAGTCCCTCCTAACATAACCCCTCTGTCTGTCAGTCCCTCCTAACATAACCCCTCTGTCTGTCAGTCCCTCCTAACATAACCCCTCTGTCTGTCAGTCCCTCCTAACATAACCCCTCTGTCTGTCAGTCCCTCCTAACATAACCCCCCTCTGTCAGTCAGTCCCTCCTAACATAACCCCCCTCTGTCAGTCCCTCCTAACATAACCCCCCTCTGTCAGTCAGTCCCTCCTAACATAACCCCCCTCTGTCAGTCAGTCCCTCCTAACATAACCCCCCTCTGTCAGTCAGTCCCTCCTAACATAACCCCCCTCTGTCAGTCCCTCCTAACATAACCCCCCTCTGTCAGTCCCTCCTAACATAACCCCCCTCTGTCAGTCAGTCCCTCCTAACATAACCCCCCTCTGTCAGTCCCTCCTAACATAACCCCTCTGTCAGTCAGTCCCTCCTAACATAACCCCCCTCTGTCAGTCCCTCCTAACATAACCCCTCTATCAGTCCCTCCTAACATAACCCCCCTCTGTCAGTCCCTCCTAACATAACCCCCCTCTGTCTGTCAGTCCCTCCTAACATAACCCCTCTATCAGTCAGTCCCTCCTAACATAACCCCCCTCAGTCAGTCCCTCCTAACATAACCCCTCTGTCTGTCAGTCCCTCCTAACATAACCCCTCTATCAGTCCCTCCTAACATAACCCCTCTGTCAGTCAGTCCCTCCTAACATAACCCCCCTCTGTCAGTCCCTCCTAACATAACCCCCCTCTGTCAGTCCCTCCTAACATAACCCCCCTCTGTCAGTCAGTCCCTCCTAACATAACCCCCCTCTGTCAGTCAGTCCCTCCTAACATACCCCCCCTCTGTCAGTCCCTCCTAACATAACCCCCCTCTATCAGTCCCTCCTAACATAACCCCTCTGTCAGTCCCTCCTAACATAACCCCCCTCTGTCTGTCAGTCCCTCCTAACATAACCCCTCTATCTGTCAGTCCCTCCTAACATAACCCCCCTCAGTCAGTCCCTCCTAACATAACCCCTCTGTCAGTCAGTCCCTCCTAACATAACCCCTCTGTCAGTCAGTCCCTCCTAACATAACCCCTCTATCAGTCCCTCCTAACATAACCCCTCTGTCAGTCAGTCCCTCCTAACATAACCCCCCTCTGTCAGTCCCTCCTAACATAACCCCCCTCTGTCAGTCCCTCCTAACATAACCCCCCTCTGTCAGTCCCTCCTAACATAACCCCTCTGTCAGTCAGTCCCTCCTAACATAACCCCCCTCTGTCAGTCCCTCCTAACATAACCCCCCTCTGTCTGTCAGTCCCTCCTAACATAACCCCCCTCTGTCAGTCAGTCCCTCCTAACATAACCCCCCTCTGTCTGTCAGTCCCTCCTAACATAACCCCCCTCTGTCAGTCCCTCCTAACATAACCCCCCTCTGTCAGTCCCTCCTAACATAACCCCCCTCTATCAGTCCCTCCTAACATAACCCCTCTATCAGTCAGTCCCTCCTAACATAACCCCCCTCTATCAGTCAGTCCCTCCTAACATAACCCCCCTCAGTCAGTCCCTCCTAACATAACCCCTCTGTCAGTCAGTCCCTCCTAACATAACCCCCCTCTGTCAGTCCCTCCTAACATAACCCCCCTCTGTCAGTCCCTCCTAACATAACCCCTCTGTCTGTCAGTCCCTCCTAACATAACCCCTCTGTCAGTCAGTCCCTCCTAACATAACCCCCCTCTGTCAGTCCCTCCTAACATAACCCCTCTGTCAGTCAGTCCCTCCTAACATAACCCCTCTGTCAGTCAGTCCCTCCTAACATAACCCCCCTCTGTCAGTCCCTCCTAACATAACCCCCCTCTGTCTTTCAGTCCCTCCTAACATAACCCCTCTGTCTGTCAGTCCCTCCTAACATAACCCCCCTCTGTCAGTCAGGGTCTCCTAACATAACCCCCCTCTGTCAGTCCCTCCTAACATAACCCCCCTCTGTCAGTCCCTCCTAACATAACCCCCCTCTGTCAGTCCCTCCTAACATAACCCCTCTATCAGTCAGTCCCTCCTAACATAACCCCTCTATCAGTCAGTCCCTCCTAACATAACCCCTCTGTCAGTCAGTCCCTCCTAACATAACCCCTCTGTCAGTCAGTCCCTCCTAACATAACCCCCCTCAGTCAGTCCCTCCTAACATAACCCCCCTCTGTCAGTCCCTCCTAACATAACCCCCCTCTGTCAGTCAGTCCCTCCTAACATAACCCCCCTCTGTCAGTCAGTCCCTCCTAACATAACCCCCCTCTATCAGTCAGTCCCTCCTAACATAACCCCCCTCTATCAGTCAGTCCCTCCTAACATAACCCCCCTCTATCAGTCAGTCCCTCCTAACATAACCCCTCTGTCTGTCAGTCCCTCCTAACATAACCCCCCTCTGTCAGTCAGTCCCTCCTAACATAACCCCCCTCTGTCAGTCAGGGTCTCCTAACATAACCCCCCTCTGTCAGTCCCTCCTAACATAACCCCCCTCTGTCAGTCCCTCCTAACATAACCCCCCTCTGTCAGTCCCTCCTAACATAACCCCTCTGTCAGTCAGTCCCTCCTAACATAACCCCCCTCTGTCAGTCCCTCCTAACATAACCCCCCTCTGTCAGTCAGTCCCTCCTAACATAACCCCTCTATCAGTCAGTCCCTCCTAACATAACCCCCCTCTGTCAGTCCCTCCTAACATAACCCCCCTCTGTCAGTCCCTCCTAACATAACCCCCCTCTGTCAGTCCCTCCTAACATAACCCCTCTGTCAGTCAGTCCCTCCTAACATAACCCCCCTCTGTCAGTCCCTCCTAACATAACCCCCCTCTGTCTGTCAGTCCCTCCTAACATAACCCCCCTCTGTCAGTCCCTCCTAACATAACCCCCCTCTGTCTGTCAGTCCCTCCTAACATAACCCCCCTCTGTCAGTCCCTCCTAACATAACCCCCCTCTGTCTGTCAGTCCCTCCTAACATAACCCCCCTCTGTCAGTCCCTCCTAACATAACCCCCCTCTGTCAGTCAGTCCCTCCTAACATAACCCCCCTCTGTCAGTCCCTCCTAACATAACCCCCCTCTGTCAGTCAGTCAGGGTCTCCTTGTCCCTGGTCAAGGCTGGACAAGGTTAATATTTCATCCTTTAGAACAGGGTGTGAAAGTCATTCCATGGAGGGCCGAGTGTCTGCAGGGTTTTGGTTTTTCCTTTCAATTTAGCCCTAGACAACCAGGTGAGGGGAGTTCTTTACTTAGACCTAGACAACCAGGTGAGGGGAGTTCTTTACTAAGACCTAGACAACCAGGTGAGGGGAGTTCTTTACTTAGACCTAGACAACCAGGTGAGGGGAGTTCTTTACTTAGACCTAGACAACCAGGTGAGGGGAGTTCTTTACTAAGACCTAGACAACCAGGTGAGGGGAGTTCCTTACTTAGACCTAGACAACCAGGTGAGGGGAGTTCCTTACTTAGACCTAGACAACCAGGTGAGGGGAGTTCCTTACTAATCAGTGACCTTAATTCATCAATCAAGTACTAGGGAGGAGTGAAAACCCACAGCCACTCGGCCCTCCGTGGAATGAGCTGGACACGTGGTCTAGAGGGTTTCTGTTGCATGTCAATAGATGGAGAGGAGACTGATAACTGAACATGATCATATATTTGTAATGTTTATGAGCTGTGAGCTTTCGCTCCTGTGAGCTTTCGCTCCTGGATAGCACATTTTTTGTTGGCGTGAGCACACTCACCCTTAGCCAACACCATGGAAACGCACCCTTAGCCAACACCATGGAAACGCACCCTTAGCCAACACCATGGAAACGCACCCTTAGCCAACACCATGGAAACGTGGTTATTGTTGTGCAGAGCGTGGTGTGCATGGGGGAGGGGTGACAGAGCTTTCATGCTGCATTACATCAATAGAAACCAGGAGACGCTTAAGGCAGACGGGTTGTTTGCTCCTAGCAGATCTTAGCTAGCAAGGTAAACGGCTGTGCTCACGTACTTAAAATACCTCTGCTTGAAAAACAAGAAAAAGCGTCTTTTCCCCCCACTTGAGACGCTGTAGCAACAAGCACACTTCCTCAAAATAGTCCGAATTAATCTAAGATAACTCAAGAAATCTGTAATTCATTTTGACGTTTTTGCAGAGTATGTCTTGCATCTATGTTTGCAGTATTTCTCAAGTGAAAAAATGTGCATTCAAACTAGTCGTCTGTTGTTGAATTACAACAAACTCTTCATCGAAGAATCCCTACTGTTGACCAATCACCGACAAAGGGGCATAGTCTTCGGCTACAGAACTTCGGCTTGCCTGAAGAAAAAATTGTATGTGCTCGAACAGCTGACAAAATACCTGTCGAACGCTGCCGAACACCAAAAACGTCACAAAATTTAATCATATGCACAAACAGTTTAGATTGGGAAGCATACGGTAAGCACTAATTGGTCTTTTAACCAATCACAGATCTTTTCACATCAGATCATTTTCAGAGCTGATCTGATTGGTCAAAAGACCACTTTGTGGGGGTAAAAAAGATCAGAATTGTGCTGCCTGTGTAAACACAGCCATAAAGGTCTGCCTCTGCTGTTCCTGTAAACACAACCTATTCTCCTGTCTCTTCTCTCTCTTCTCATCTCGCTGTCTCTCTCCAACACTCTCTCTCTCTCTCTCCCTCGCTCCACCCCCCTCTCTCTCTTTCTCTCTGTCTCTCTCTCTCTCTCTCCATCCCTCTCTCTCTCCCTCGCTCCATCCCCCTCTCTCTCTCTCCCTCGCTCCATCCCCCTCTCTCTCTCTCCCTCTCGCTCCATCCCCCCCTCTCTCTCTCTCTCTCTCTCTGTCTCTCTCTCCCTCGCTCCATCCCCCTCTCTCTCTCTCCCTCGCTCCATCCCCCTCTCTCTCTCTGTCTCTCTCTCCCTCGCTCCATCCCCCTCTCTCTCTCTCCCTCGCTCCATCCCCCTCTCTCTCTCTCTCTCCCTCGCTCCATCCCCCTCTCTCTCTCTCTCCCTCGCTCCATCCCCCTCTCTCTGTCTCTCTCTCCCTCGCTCCATCCCCCTCTCTCTCTCTCCCTCTCGCTCCATCCCCCTCTCTCTCTCTCCCTCTCTCTCTCTCTCTCTCTCTCTCTCTCTCTCTCGCTCCATCCCCCTCTCTCTCTCCCTCTCGCTCCATCCCCCTCTCTCTCTCTCCCTCTCGCTCCATCCCCCTCTCTCTCCCTCTCTCTCTCTGTCTCTCTCTCCCTCGCTCCATCCCCCCCTCTCTCTCTCTCTCTCCCTCTCTCTCTCTCTCTCTCTCTCCCTCGCTCCATCCCCCCCCTCTCTCTCTCTCTCTATCTCTATCTCTCTGTATCGCTCTTGCTCTCTGTCAGTGGATGTTGCAGAGCTGGCTGTTACTGTTAGCAGGAAAACATTTGACCAATAGCGCGTTCTATAATGACTTCTCTGATGCCTAACAGCAGATTGACCCCCCAAAAGCCTGACTTCTCTAAAGGCGACAGTAGCAAAACCAACCCCCCAAAAGCCTTGATCAGCATTAAGGTAAGTGGCCCTTTTTAAGCTCACCAAAATCTAAGTTTAGACATTCCTAACATATACTGCCCTCATTTTTTGTAAGAAAAGTGAAGATACAATTACATAGTCATCTCTCATGTGAAGCTTTATGACTTTATTTACAAAAAAAAAGTCCAGACTGGACTTAATGTATAGCCTTTCAGTCCATTGGTGTTCCAAATAAGCCCTCTTAAAAAATACATTTTAATTAATAATAATTTACAAACTGACATTTCTTATGTCAAATTATATTATATGAATCTCCCCTAAAGTTTATTAAAATAAACGGATCATTGCTATTCATCATGAAAGTAGCACTTATAACGGGGGGTGGGGGGGTCCAATCACATCCAGAGATTTAGGCTCTGGTTCTTGCCAACCAGTACAAACCTGATTTCAACTAATCATAGACTTCAATCAAGACATGATTAGTTGAAAACGGGTATGTTAATGCTCGGTTAGAACACAAACCCGGCCCTCTGTGGATAAGAAGCCATGCAGCAAAGACCACAACATTTCAATGAATTAATCTGAAAGCTGATTCACATTTGCTGTACTGCTATTGTTGTTAATTAGTTCAACTTGTCTTCCTGAAGCCTGTGTGAAGACAGTTTTCAAATATCCCTCTCTACTGTTGTATTACAAAGGTAATGGTGGTGGACTAAAAAAACAATCACCTGAATGAACATTTACATTTACGTAATTTAGCAGACGCTCTTATCCAGAGCGACTTACAAATTGGTGCATTCACCTTATAGCCAGTGGGATAACCACTTTACCATTTTTTTTTGTAGGGGTGGGTTGAGGGGGGGGGTAGAAGGATTACTTTATCCTATCCCAGGTATTCCTTAAAGAGGTGGGGTTTCAAGTGTCTCCGGAAGGTGGTGAGTGACTCCGCTGTCCTGGCGTCGTGGGGGAGCTTGTTCCACCATTGGGGTGCCAGAGCAGCGAACAGTTTTGACTGGGCTGAGCAGGAACTATGCTTCCGTAGAGGAAGGGGAGCCAGCAGGCCAGAGGTGGAAGAACGCAATGCCCTCGTTTGGGTGTAGGGACTGATCAGAGCCTGAAGGTACGGAGGTGTGACAGTATGACAATGCCCCCACCCTAGGGTGCATGAGTAGTCATCCAGTAGTCATCCAGTAGTCATCCAGTAGTAGTCTTCTTCTTGTCTCCTCATTTGTTTGCATTTTTGTCCACCACTTGTAGGTCTCATATCCCTGAAATCTCTCTGTAGCTCAGTTGGGAAAGCATGGTGCTTGTAACACCAGGGTAGTGGGTTCGATTCCCGGGACCACCCATAGGTAAAAAGGTATGTATGCATGCATGCATGACTGTGAGTCGCTTAGGATAAAAGCGTCTGCTAAATGGGATACCCTGGTCTCATTCTACTCTCTCTGCATCAATGACTTCCTGTCCACCCCAAACATCTTGGAGAGAGTACAGAGGTTTCTAATTGTTCCTACCTGTCCACCCCAAACATCTTGGAGAGAGTACAGAGGTTTCTAATTGTTTCTAGTTGTTTCTGATCTTGGTAAAGGCACCATGGATAGATGCATAATACAGTTCCTTCAGAGTATTCAGACCTCTTGACATATTCCACATTTTGTTGTTCCAGCCTGAATTCAAAATGGATTAAATCAATTTTTTCTCTCTCACCATCTACACACAATACCCGATAATGACAATGAAAACATGATTTTTTAGAAATGTTTGCAAATTTATTGAAAATGAAATTTACATAAGCATTCACACCCCTAAGTCAATACATGTTAGAATCACATTTGATCTCTAAGAGTTTTCCACACCTGGATTGTACAATATTTGCACACTGTTCTTTTAAAAATTCTTCAAGCTCTGTCAAGTTGGTTGTTGATCATTGCTAGACAGCCATTTTTCAGGTCTTGCCATAGATTTTCAAGCCAATTTAAATCCAAACTGTAACTAGGCCACTCAGGAACATTCAACGTCGTCTTGGTGAGCAAGTCCAGTGTAGATTTGTCCTTGTTTTAGCTAATTGTCCTGCTGAAAGGTGAATTTGTCTCCCAGTGTCTGTTGGAAAGCAGACTGAACCAGGTTTTCCTTTAGGATTTGACCTGTGCTTAGCTCTATTCCGTTTCTTTTTATCCTAAAAAATACTCCCTAGTCCTTGCCGATGACAAGCATACCCATAACATGACACAGCCACCACAATGCTTGAAAACATGAAGTGGTACTCCGTGATGTGTTGTTGGATTTGCCCCAAACATAATGTTTTTTATTCAGGACATGAAGTTTATTTCTTTGCCACTTTTTTTGCAGTTTTACTTTAGTGTCTTATTGCAAACAGGATGAATGTGTTGGAATATTTTTTATTCTGTACAGGCTTCCTTCATTTCACTCTGTCAATTAGGTTAGTATTGTGGAGAAACTACAATGTTGTTGATCCATCCTCAGTTTTCTCCTATCACAGCCATTAAACTCTGCCACTGTTTCAAAGTCACCATTGGCCTCATGGTGAAATCCCTGAGAGGTTTCCTTCCTCTCCGGCAACTGAGTTTGCAAGGATGCATGTATCTTTGTAGTGACTGGGTGTACTGATACTCCATCCAAAGTGTAATGAATAACTTCACCTTTGTTTTGTTGATGTTGAGTGAGAGGTTATTTTCCTGGCACCACACTCCCAGAGCCCTCACCTCCTCCCTGTAGGTGGTCTCATCATTGTTGGTAATCAAGCCTACTACTGTTGTGTCGTCTGCAAACTTGATGATTGAGTTGGAGGCGTGCTTGTCCACGCAGTCATGGGTGAACAGGGAGTACAGGAGTGGGCTGAGCACGCACCCTTGTGGGGCCCCTGTGTTGAGGATCAGCGAAGTGGAGATGTTGTTTCCTACCTTCACCATCTGGGGGCGGCCCGTCAGGAAGTCCAGGACCCAGTTGCACAGGGCGGGGTTCAGACCCAGGGCCTCGAGCTTAATGATGAGCTTGGAGGGTACTATGGTGTTGAAGGCTGAGCTATAGTCAATGAACAGCATTCTTACATAGGTATTCCTCTTGTCCAGATGGGATAGGGCAGTGTGATGGCGAATTGCATCGTCTGTGGATCTATTGGGGCGGTAAGCAAATTGAAGTGGGTCTAGGGTGACAGGTAAGGTAAAGGTGAAATTATCCTTGACTAGTCTCTCAGAGCACTTCATGATGACAGAAGTGAGTGCTACGGGGCGATAGTCATTTAGTTCAGTTACCTTTTGCTTTCTTGGGTACAGGAACAACACCAGCCTGTACCATTGACACCATGGGCTCATGCAGCATGACTCAACAGGAACCAGGATTTGTCGGACAAGGCAATATTTTTCCTTTCCTTAATTGTCTGGTGTTGGTGATCGCTGCTTCTTGTTTTTAGCTGACAGGATTGGATTGGATCGGAGTGGTTCGGTTCTGAACACCGCTGGTGTACTGCGCCGTTATTTAACCTGTTAGCTTGAGCCGTTCACCTTCGACCTCTCTCATCAACAAGCTGTTTTCGCACACAGGACTGCTGCTGACTGGATGTTTTTTTTGCTTGTCACACCATTGTCGGAAAACCCTAGACACTGTCGTGCGTGAAAAGCCCAGGAGGCTGGACGTTTTCTGAACATACCACGCTCAAACTTGCTTAGGTCTCTTGCTTTGCCTAATTTTAACGTTCAATCGAACAGTAACTGGATGCCTGTCTGCCTGCTTTATATAGCAAGCCATGGCCACGTGACTCACTGTCTGTAGGAGCGATCCATTTTTGTGAACAGGGTGGCACTGATATACACTACCAGTCAAAAGTTTGGACACCTACTCATTCAAGGGTTTTTCTTTATTTTTACTATTTTCTACATTGTAGAATAATAGTGAAGACATTAAAACTATGAAATAACACATATGGAATCATGTAGTAACGAAAGAAGTGTTAAACAAATCAAAATATATTATGACATGAAGGTCAGTCAATATGGAACATTTCAAGAACTTGAAAGTTTCTTCAAGTGCAGTCGCAGAAACCGTCAAGCGCTATGATGAAACTGGCTCTCTTGAGGACTGCCACAGGAATTTCAGCCCAAATAAATGCTTCACAGAGTTCAAGTAACAGACACATCTCAACATCAACTGTTCACAGGGGACTGTGTGAATCAGGCCTTCATGGTCAAATTGCTGCAAAGAAACCACTACTAAAGGACACCAATAATAAGAAGAGACTTGCTTGGGCCAAGAAACACGAACAATGGAAATTTGTCCTTTGGTTTGGAGTCCAAATTGGAGATTTTTGGTGAATGGATGATCTCCGCATGTGTATTTCCCACCGTAAAGCATGGAGGAGGAGGTGTTATGGTGTGGGGGTGCTTTGCTGGTGAAACTGTCTGTGAATTGTTTAGAATTCAAGGCACACTTAACCAGCATGGCTACCACAGCATTCTGCAGCGATACGCCATCCCATCTGGCTTGGACTTAGTGGGACGATCATTTGTTTTTCAACAGGACAAGGATCCAACACACCTCCAGGCTGTTTAAGGGCTATTTGACCAAGAAAGAGAGGGATGGAGTGCTGCATCAGATGACCTGGCCTCCACAATCCCCCGACCTCAACCCAATTTGAGATGGTTTGGGATGTTTTCTGAATACTTATGTAAATGTGATATTTCAATTTCTTGTTTTTAATAAATTAGCAAACATTTCTAAAAACCTATTTTTACTTTGTCATTATGGGGTATTGTATGTAGATTGATAAAGATAAAAAAAAGATAAAAATAATAAGGCTGTAATGTAACAAAGTGGAAAAAGTCAAGGGGTCTGAATACTTTCCGAAGGCATATTTGCACAACCGGTTTGCTGATGTCAATGTTGTGAACAGAGTGCCCCATGGTGGTTGGTTATGGTATAAGCAGGCATAAGCTACGGACAACGAACACAATTTGCATTTTATCGATGGCAATTTGAATGCACATAGATACCGTGACGAGATCCTGAGGCCCATTGTTGTGCCATTAATCCGCCGCCATCACCTCCTGTTTCAGCATGATAATGCACAGCCCCATGTCGCACGGATCTGTACACAATTCCTGGAAGCTGAAAATGTCCCAGTTCTTCTATGGTGTGAATACTCACCAGACATGTCACCCATTGAGCAGGTTTGGGATGCTCTGGATCGACGTGTACGACAGCGTGTTCCAGATCCCAACAATATCCAGCGACTTCGCACAGCCATTGAAGAGGAGTGTGACAACATTCCACAGGCCACAACCAACATCCTGATCAACTCTATACGAAGCAGATGTCGCGCTGCATGAGGCAAATGGTCACACCAGATTCTGACTCATTTTCTGATCGACGTCCCTACCCTTTTTTAAAGCTATCTGTGACCAACAGATGCATATCTGTATTCCCAGTCATGTGAAATACATAGATCAGGGCCTAATGAATTTAAATTGTCTGATTTTCCTTAAATGAACTGTAACTCAGTAAAATCTTTGAAATTGTTGCATGTTGCGTTGATATTTTTGTTCAGTATATAATAGATTTTACACAATACTACTATTCCCAGGGTGCATTTTACTTCCCAGGGCTGCTGGCTGGCTAGTGGCTACTGCTAGCAAGCCCAGACAAATGTGAAGTAGTCTAAATATATTTCTGTCTAGTTCTGAGTTCATTTCACATGACTTTGGGTTGTCATTTATTTTATAATGCTCACATGAATGTCATGCTGAATATGTTCATGTCATTGTCACTCAAAAATAATTCAAATTTAGTAGAATAACAGCAACGTTACAATGCAAATGTCACGTAAAATAGTTTTATGTTGTTTTGCAAGTAAATCTCCCTTGTACTTCACTGCTTTGTAACACCTTTTGCATAGTTGTTTTGGTGAGCTGGTCTTCATCTGCTCCTTAATCAAAGTAATCCCATAGTTCACTTCTGGAGCCAGTTTTGTCAACAAGCTGCGGGCGTGGAGGTATGTTTTTGTTAGAAGCCACGCTGCTGGCATTTTCTCTCTCTCGCTTGCTCCTCAAAAGTGGCTCGCGCTGGCTAGCTCACTACTGCCCCCTAGAGGAGACACGGAGCCTGGCTAGCTCACTACTGCCCCCTAGAGGAGACACGGAGCCTGCTAGCTCACTACTGCCCCCTAGAGGAGACACGGAGCCTGGCTAGCTCACTACTGCCCCCTAGAGGAGACACGGAGCCTGGCTAGCTCACTACTGCCCCCTAGAGGAGACACGGAGCCTGGCTAGTATTACTGCCCCCTAGAGGAGACACGGAGCCTGCTAGCTCACTACTGCCCCCTAGAGGAGACACGGAGCCTGGCTATCTCACTACTGCCCCCTAGAGGAGACACGGAGCCTGGCTAGCTCACTACTGCCCCCTAGAGGAGACAAGGAGCCTGGCTATCTCACTACTGCCCCCTAGAGGAGACACGGAGCCTGGTTAGCTCACTACTGCCCCCTAGAGGAGACACGGAGCCTGGCTATCTCACTACTGCCCCCTAGAGGAGACACGGAGCCTGGCTAGCTCACTACTGCCCCCTAGAGGAGACACGGAGCCTGGCTAGCTCACTACTGCCCCCTAGAGGAGACACGGAGCCTGGTTAGCTCACTACTGCCCCCTAGAGGAGACACGGAGCCTGGCTAGCTCACTACTGCCCCCTAGAGGAGACACGGAGCCTGGCTAGCTCACTACTGCCCCCTAGAGGAGACACGGAGCCTGGCTAGCTCACTACTGCCCCCTAGAGGAGACACGGAGCCTGGTTAGCTCACTACTGCCCCCTAGAGGAGACACGGAGCCTGGCTAGCTCACTACTGCCCCCTAGAGGAGACACGGAGCCTGGCTAGCTCACTACTGCCCCCTAGAGGAGACACGTAGCCTGGTTAGCTCACTACTGCCCCCTAGAGGAGACACGGAGCCTGGCTAGCTCACTACTGCCCCCTAGAGGAGACACGGAGCCTGGTTAGCTCACTACTGCCCCCTAGAGGAGACACGGAGCCTGCTAGCTCACTACTGCCCCCTAGAGGAGACACGGAGCCTGCTAGCTCACTACTGCCCCCTAGAGGAGACACGGAGCCTGGCTAGCTCACTACTGCCCCCTAGAGGAGACACGGAGCCTGGCTAGCTCACTACTGCCCCCTAGAGGAGACACGGAGCCTGGCTAGCTCACTACTGCCCCCTAGAGGAGACACGGAGCCTGGCTAGCTCACTACTGCCCCCTAGAGGAGACACGGAGCCTGGCTAGCTCACTACTGCCCCCTAGAGGAGACACGGAGCCTGGCTAGCTCACTACTGCCCCCTAGAGGAGACAAGGAGCCTGCTAGCTCACTACTGCCCCCTAGAGGAGACGAGGAGCCTGGCTAGCTCACTACTGCCCCCTAGAGGAGACACGGAGCCTGGCTAGCTCACTACTGCCCCCTAGAGGAGACACGTAGCCTGGTTAGCTCACTACTGCCCCCTAGAGGAGACACGTAGCCTGGTTAGCTCACTACTGCCCCCTAGAGGAGACACGGAGCCTGGCTAGCTCACTACTGCCCCCTAGAGGAGACACGGAGCCTGGCTAGCTCACTACTGCCCCCTAGAGGAGACACGGAGCCTGCTAGCTCACTACTGCCCCCTTGAAGATTCAGACAAATTACTAGACAGACTCGATCCTCTCAATCCATAAATGACATGAGACACATTTGGCAGAAAGTAACAAGAATTCTAGTACCGAACCATTTTTCATGTTCTAGTATCGGAAAAAGTACAAACGTTTTGGTGCTTGTTCAGCATGTCAACAACCAATTTCAACACTAACATCTGTTATCCCGAATATTTATTTTGCAGTCTCCACAATAACCTTCAACCTGGCATTTCTGCTTTTCACAACCCGAGTCGTATTGATAACCTTACCAATAAAAGCTATGAAGTCAACTTTATTCATTATCAGTGTCCTTTTGACGCCGCACATTCATTAGCGCAAGATTTCTGAACAGGCCTCGGAAGCACCAGCCCCGACAGCAGGTCCACTTACTACAGGAACATCCATGTAAGCGCCATCAGTCCGCACTGTAGTTCCACCAGTCTGTTTTACGGCCGCTGCATACGATACATCATGACTGATCCTATGTCTCTGAGCCTCTGCATACGATACATCATGACTGATCCTATGTCTCTGAGCCTCTGCATACGATACATCATGACTGATCCTATGTCTCTGAGCCTCTGCATACGATACATCATGACTGATCCTATATCTCTGAGCCTCTCCAGCCTCTCTCTGTACCTGGCATCCACCAAATGATGCACTGTTGTCACCTCCACAATTACAGCACTTAACCTTCACATTGCTCCCACATTCACCGTAATCATGTTCCCCTCCACACTTGGCACATCTTTTCTTTCCTTTACACAGAGCAGCTACGTGTCCCATGCTTTGGCGTTTAAAACACAGCGGTGCATATGGGACAAATTCTCTTTAACATTTAAACTATGAAATCCTATTTGTACTTTTCCTGGCGAAACTTTCTGAAACCTCAGCATCACTGATAAGCTTACACTTCTTTGACCCTCTTTCCTACTGATCAACCTTTTGGCCTCAATCACTCTGCGTCCCTAAACGTCTCTGCGTCCCGTAGGCTGGGGACGGGGACGGTAGCGTCCCGTAGGCTGGGGACGGGGACGGTAGCGTCCCGTAGGCTGGGGACGGGGACGGTAGCGTCCCGTAGGCTGGGGACGGGGACGGTAGCGTCCCGTAGGCTGGGGACGGGGACGGTAGCGTCCCGTAGGCTGGGGATAGGGACGGTAGCCATTTCCTCGTGAACCAAAATAGAAGTTAGTAAAAAAAATAAAAAGCTTAGTGTGTTTTTTTCCTCAGTGTTTTGATTTATTTTCATCTTAGGTTTTTTTGTTTTTGTAATAACTTTGCGTCTCGACAGGAATGGCCGGTGGTAGAGAGAAGAATATATCTTCTGCCTTATTTGAAATGTATTTTGTCTTAGAGGGTCTCTTCTCTTCTTAGTCTGTTTACCCTTCTTACCCAGCGTTTTAGTTTAGTGTCATTTTATGAAGCCCTTTCATCCATCTAGGACTAGGTTACAGGGACGACTTGTTTTAATCTAATGACGGATATAGCAAGCACATTTTTACATCGGTATCATGGGACCTCCTGTAGCTCAGTTGGTAGAGCATGGCGCTTGCAACGCCAGGGTTGGGGGTTCGATTCCCACGGGGTCCAGTATGAAAATGTATGCACTCACTAACTGTAAGTCGCTCTGGATAAGAGCGTCTGCTAAATGACTAAAATGTATACTGTGCAACACTATTAGGGATTGTTCAAAACTGGTGGACTTGTGATTAGGGATTGGTCAAAACTGTGTAGGATTTGTGATTAGGGATTGGTCAGAACTGTAGTTCTTGTGATTAGGGATTGGTCAACTGGTGGATTAGGGATTGGTTAAAACTGGTAGATTTGTTATTAGTGACTGGTCTCAACCTGCATGCATACATTCATTCATCTCTGACCCAGTACCATGCTGTCAATCACCTGACTACATCTCTGACCCAGTACCGTGCTGACAATCACCTGACTACATCTCTGACCCAGTACCGTGCTGTCAATCACCTGACTACATCTCTGACCCAGTACCGTGCTGACAATCACCTGACTACATCTCTGACCCAGTACCATGCTGTCAATCACCTGACTACATCTCTGACCCAGTACCATGCTGTCAATCACCTGACTACATCTCTGACCCAGTACCGTGCTGACAATCACCTGACTACATCTCTGACCCAGTACCGTGCTGTCAATCACCTGACTACATCTCTGACCCAGTACCATGCTGTCAATCACCTGACTACATCTCTGACCCAGTACCGTGCTGACAATCACCTGACTACATCTCTGACCCAGTACCATGCTGTCAATCACCTGATTACATCTCTGACCCAGTACCATGCTGTCAATCACCTGACTACATCTCTGACCCAGTACCATGCTATCAATCACCTGACTACCACTCTGACCCAGTACCATGCTGTCAATCACCTGACTACATCTCTGACCAGTACCATGCTGTCAATCACCTGACTACATCTCTGACCCAGTACCATGCTATCAATCATCTGACTACATCTCTGACCCAGTACCATGCTGTCAATCATCTGACTACATCTCTGACCCAGTACCATGCTGTTAATCACCTGACTACATCTCTGACCCAGTACCATGCTGTCAATCACCTGACTACATCTCTGACCCAGTACCATGCTGTCAATCATCTGACTACATCTCTGACCCAGTACCATGCTGTCAATCACCTGACTACATCTCTGACCCAGTACCATGCTGTCAATCACCTGACTACATCTCTGACCCAGTACCATGCTGTCAATCACCTGACTACATCTCTGACCCAGTACTGTGCTGTCAATCATCTGACTACATCTCTGACCCAGTACCATGCTGTCAATCACCTGATTACAGGCTGAGGGTCACAGCAGACCCAGAGCAGTTTACTCCTGACTTACTGAGCAGCTGTCTGACACACACCGGCTGAAAATATTCGGCGTGGGCCCTCAGACCCTCAAAGTACCCCTGCACATGGACTCAGTACTGGTACTTCCTGTATATGGCCATGTTGTTACCTGGTACCCCTGCACATGGACTCAGTACTGGTACTTCCTGTATATAGCCATGTTATTACCTGGTACCCCTGCACATTGACTCAGTACTGGTACCCTGTGTATATAGCCATGTTATTACCTGGTACCCCTGCACATGGACTCAGTACTGGTACTTCCTGTATATAGCCATGTTATTACCTGGTACCCCTGCACATTGACTCAGAACTGGTACTCCCTTTATATAGCCATGTTATTACCTGGTACCCCTGCACATCCACTCAGTACTGGTACCCTGTGTATATAGCCATGTTATTACCTGGTACCCCTGCACATTGACTCAGTACTGGTACTCCCTGTATATAGCCATGTTATTACCTGGTACCCCTGTATATAGCCATGTTATTACCTGGTACCCCTGTACATTGACTCAGTACTGGTACTTCCTGTATATATCCATGTTATTACCTGGTACCCCTGCACATGGACTCAGTACTGGTACTCCCTGTATATAGCCATGTTATTACCTGGTACCCCTGCACATGGACTCAGTACTGGTACTTCCTGTATATAGCCATGTTATTACCTGGTACCCCTGCACATCCACTCAGTACTGGTACTCCCTGTGTATAGCCATGTTATTTTTAGTCATTGTTGTTATTCGTTAGTCACTGTATTTATTCCTTGTCACTATTTCTATTTTTGTATTCATTTGATTTTTAAAATCTTTAACTGCATTATTGGAAAAGGACCCGTCAGTCTGTTAGTCTACAGCTGTTGTTTATGAAGCATGTGACACCACACGCACACTTCATGAGCAGCTCTTTAATATTAGAACTGCTTTTCTTTCTAAATCTGTACCTCTCCTAGTTATGAGCTCTCTCCTCCCCCTCTTCTGTTCTCATCCTCTCCCCCTCCTTCCTCCTCTCCCCTCCCCTCTCTTCTCCCCCTTCTTCCTCCTTTCTCCCCTCTCCTCTCCTCCCCTCTCCTCCCCTCCCTCTCCCCCTCCTTCCTCCCCTCCCTCTCCCCCTCCTTCCTCCTCTCCTCTCCTCTCCTCTCCTCTCCCCCTCCCTCCTCTCCTCTCCTCTCCTCTCCTCTCCCCCTCCCTCCTCTCCTCTCCTCTCCTCTCCTCTCCTCTCCTCTCCTCTCCTCTCCTCTCCTCTCCTCTCCTCTCCTCTCCTCTCCTCTCCTCTCCTCTCCTCTCCTCTCCTCTCCTCTCCTCTCCTCTCCTCTCCTCTCCTCTCCTCTCCTCTCCTCTCCTCTCCTCTCCTCTCCTCTCCTCTCCTCTCCTCTCCTCTCCTCTCCTCTCCTCTCCTCTCCTCTCCTCTCCTCTCCTCTCCTCTCCTCTCCTCTCCTCTCCTCTCCTCTCCTCTCCTCTCCTCTCCTCTCCTCTCCTCTCCTCTCCTCTCCCCTCCTCTCCTCTCCTCTCCTCTCCCCCTCCTTCCTCTCCTCTCCTCTCCCCCTCCTTCCTCTCCTCTCCTCTCCCCCTCCTTCCTCTCCTCTCCTCTCCCCCCCCCCTCTCCTCTCCCCCCTCTCCTCTCCCCCTCCTTCCTCTCCTCTCCTCTCCTCTCCTCTCCTCTCCCCCTCCTTCCTCTCCTCTCCTCTCCTCTCCCCCTCCTTCCTCTCCTCTCCTCTCCCCCTCCTTCCTCTCCTCTCCCCCTCCTTCCTCTCCTCTCCTCTCCCCCTCCTTCCTCTCCTCTCCTCTCCTCTCCCCTCCCCCTCCTTCCTCTCCTCTCCTCCCCTCCCTCTCCTCTCCTCTCCCCCTCCTTCCTCTCCTCTCCTCTCCTCCCTCCAGCTACTGTAAAATGGTATTCTCACTCTAATTCTCCGAATGGGAAGCTTTGAATTATTTCAGGAGTG
This sequence comes from Coregonus lavaretus, assembly GCF_964263955.1. NCBI lineage: Eukaryota > Metazoa > Chordata > Actinopteri > Salmoniformes > Salmonidae > Coregonus > Coregonus lavaretus. Next base: position 74,784 of record NW_028164123.1, read on the forward strand.
CTTTAGCTACTCCAGCAGCGGCCCACTCCGAAATGCTGCTTTACCATGTTCTGAACTTCAGATAGAAATAGAACGAACGGCGCTGACGGTATGATTCCCTATTCAATCTGACAGTCTATCAGATCTGCTCTACGTCATACAGTTCTATCTGAAAGGCCTGTAATGTTACATGCTCCTGAATAGGCCCCAGATCATATCCCATAATATCTGGGTGTCATGACAACCGGGGGTGAAGTTAGGCCATGCATCAGGGCTCTCTCTCTTAGCGTTATGTTGACTTTGTCCCTAATGGTACCCTGTTCCCTTTATAGTGCACTACAACCCTGTGAGCCCTGGTCAAAAGTAGTGCACTATATAGGGAAAAGGGTGCCATTTCAGATGCTGCTTGGGTGTGGACAACCAGTGGTGGCGTCGAGGCCATTCATCAGTGCTCTCCATATTAACTAATGAAGCCAATGGGCCGGCTCTAATAGATTTAGCCCTGTTGGTTCAGCAGCTCAACTGAACTGGAAGCAGACAGACAGACAGTACTGATGGTGGAGGAGAGGGTTCAGCAGCTCAACTGAACTGGAAGCAGACAGACAGACAGTACTGATGGTGGAGGAGAGGGTTCAGCAGCTCAACTGAACTGGAAGCAGACAGACAGACAGTACTGATGGTGGAGGAGAGGGTTCAGCAGCTCAACTGAACTGGAAGCAGACAGACAGACAGTACTGATGGTGGAGGAGAGGGTTCAGCAGCTCAACTGAACTGGAAGCAGACAGACAGACAGTACTGATGGTGGAGGAGAGGGTTCAGCAGCTCAACTGGAAGCAGACAGACAGACAGTACTGATGGTGGAGGAGAGGGTTCAGCAGCTCAACTGAACTGGAAGCAGACAGACAGACAGTACTGATGGTGGAGGAGAGGGTTCAGCAGCTCAACTGAACTGGAAGCAGACAGACAGACAGTACTGATGGTGGAGGAGAGGGTTCAGCAGCTCAACTGAACTGGAGACAGACAGACAGTACTGATGATGGAGGAGAGGGTTCAGCAGCTCAACTGAACTGGAAGCAGACAGACAGACAGTACTGATGGTGGAGGAGAGGGTTCAGCAGCTCAACTGAACTGGAAGCAGACAGACAGACAGTACTGATGGTGGAGGAGAGGGTTCAGCAGCTCAACTGGAAGCAGACAGACAGACAGTACTGATGGTGGAGGAGAGGGTTCAGCAGCTCAACTGAACTGGAAGCAGACAGACAGTACTGATGATGGAGGAGAGGGTTCAGCAGCTCAACTGAACTGGAAGCAGACAGACAGACAGTACTGATGGTGGAGGAGAGGGTTCAGCAGCTCAACTGAACTGGAAGCAGACAGACAGACAGACAGACAGTACTGATGGTGGAGGAGAGGGTTCAGCAGCTCAACTGAACTGGAAGCAGACAGACAGTACTGATGGTGGAGGAGAGGGTTCAGCAGCTCAACTGAACTGGAAGCAGACAGACAGTACTGATGGTGGAGGAGAGGGTTCAGCAGCTCAACTGAACTGGAAGCAGACAGACAGACAGACAGTACTGATGATGGAGGAGAGGGTTCAGCAGCTCAACTGAACTGGAAGCAGACAGACAGACAGACAGTACTGATGGTGGAGGAGAGGGTTCAGCAGCTCAACTGAACTGGAAGCAGACAGACAGACAGTACTGATGGTGGAGGAGAGGGTTCAGCAGCTCAACTGAACTGGAAGCAGACAGACAGTACTGATGGTGGAGGAGAGGGTTCAGCAGCTCAACTGAACTGGAAGCAGACACAGACAGTACTGATGGTGGAGGAGAGGGTTCAGCAGCTCAACTGAACTGGAAGCAGACAGACAGACAGTACTGATGGTGGAGGAGAGGGTTCAGCAGCTCAACTGAACTGGAAGCAGACAGACAGACAGTACTGATGATGGAGGAGAGGGTTCAGCAGCTCAACTGAACTGGAAGCGGACAGACAGACAGACAGTACTGATGATGGAGGAGAGGGTTCAGCAGCTCAACTGAACTGGAAGCAGACAGACAGACAGTACTGATGATGGAGGAGAGGGTTCAGCAGCTCAACTGAACTGGAAGCAGACAGACAGTACTGATGATGGAGGAGAGGGTTCAGCAGCTCAACTGAACTGGAAGCAGACAGACAGACAGTACTGATGATGGAGGAGAGGGTTCAGCAGCTCAACTGAACTGGAAGCAGACAGACAGACAGTACTGATGATGGAGGAGAGGGTTCAGCAGCTCAACTGAACTGGAAGCAGACAGACAGACAGTACTGATGATGGAGGAGAGGGTTCAGCAGCTCAACTGAACTGGAAGCAGACAGACAGACAGTACTGATGGTGGAGGAGAGGGTTCAGCAGCTCAACTGAACTGGAAGCAGACAGACAGACAGTACTGATGGTGGAGGAGAGGGTTCAGCAGCTCAACTGAACTGGAAGCAGACAGACAGTACTGATGGTGGAGGAGAGGGTTCAGCAGCTCAACTGAACTGGAAGCAGACAGACAGACAGTACTGATGATGGAGGAGAGGGTTCAGCAGCTCAACTGAACTGGAAGCAGACAGACAGTACTGATGATGGAGGAGAGGGTTCAGCAGCTCAACTGAACTGGAAGCAGACAGACAGTACTGATGGTGGAGGAGAGGGTTCAGCAGCTCAACTGAACTGGAAGCGGACAGACAGACAGTACTGATGATGGAGGAGAGGGTTCAGCAGCTAACTGAACTGGAAGCAGACAGACAGACAGTACTGATGATGGAGGAGAGGGTTCAGCAGCTCAACTGAACTGGAAGCAGACAGACAGACAGTACTGATGGTGGAGGAGAGGGTTCAGCAGCTCAACTGAACTGGAAGCAGACAGACAGACAGTACTGATGATGGAGGAGAGGGTTCAGCAGCTCAACTGAACTGGAAGCAGACAGACAGACAGTACTGATGATGGAGGAGAGGGTTCAGCAGCTCAACTGAACTGGAAGCAGACAGACAGACAGTACTGATGGTGGAGGAGAGGGTTCAGCAGCTCAACTGAACTGGAAGCAGACAGACAGACAGTACTGATGGTGGAGGAGAGGGTTCAGCAGCTCAACTGAACCGGAGACACAGTACTGATGGTGGAGGAGAGGGTTCAGCAGCTCAACTGAACTGGAAGCAGACAGACAGTACTGATGATGGAGGAGAGGGTTCAGCAGCTCAACTGAACTGGAAGCAGACAGACAGACAGTACTGATGATGGAGGAGAGGGTTCAGCAGCTCAACTGAACTGGAAGCAGACAGACAGACAGTACTGATGATGGAGGAGAGGGTTCAGCAGCTCAACTGAACTGGAAGCAGACAGACAGTACTGATGGTGGAGGAGAGGGTTCAGCAGCTCAACTGAACTGGAAGCAGACAGACAGTACTGATGGTGGAGGAGAGGGTTCAGCAGCTCAACTGAACTGGAAGCAGACAGACAGTACTGATGGTGGAGGAGAGGGTTCAGCAGCTCAACTGAACTGGAAGCAGACAGACAGTACTGATGGTGGAGGAGAGGGTTCAGCAGCTCAATTGAACTGGAAGCAGACAGACAGACAGTACTGATGGTGGAGGAGAGGGTTCAGCAGCTCAACTGAACTGGAGACAGACAGTACTGATGGTGGAGGAGAGGGTTCAGCAGCTCAACTGAACTGGAAGCAGACAGACAGTACTGATGGTGGAGGAGAGGGTTCAGCAGCTCAACTGAACTGGAAGCAGACAGACAGACAGACAGTACTGATGATGGAGGAGAGGGTTCAGCAGCTCAACTGAACTGGAAGCAGACAGACAGTACTGATGATGGAGGAGAGGGTTCAGCAGCTCAACTGAACTGGAAGCAGACAGACAGTACTGATGGTGGAGGAGAGGGTTCAGCAGCTCAACTGAACTGGAAGCAGACAGACAGTACTGATGGTGGAGGAGAGGGTTCAGCAGCTCAACTGAACTGGAAGCAGACAGACAGACAGTACTGATGATGGAGGAGAGGGTTCAGCAGCTCAACTGAACTGGAAGCAGACAGACAGTACTGATGGTGGAGGAGAGGGTTCAGCAGCTCAACTGAACTGGAAGCAGACAGACAGTACTGATGGTGGAGGAGAGGGTTCAGCAGCTCAACTGAACTGGAGACAGACAGACAGTACTGATGATGGAGGAGAGGGTTCAGCAGCTCAACTGAACTGGAAGCAGACAGACAGACAGTACTGATGGTGGAGGAGAGGGTTCAGCAGCTCAACTGAACTGGAAGCAGACAGACAGACAGTACTGATGGTGGAGGAGAGGATTGAACTAGAGCTTCATCTATCCATTCACTTAGTTGTGTATGTTTTGTGCTAGTGTTAAAATGTATGTTGAGACCCCCACGTGGCTGGTTGCCATTTTTGCTTTTGGATTTCTGGGGAATGTACGTCTCTATATACAGTGTGCTCTTCCTTTCCAGTCTCCGAATGGATCTAGATCCGGTCATCACTATTCATACTTAAAACATTCTTACATCAGCAGAGTATAAAATGGATCTTCTCCGTTCATTATTTTCAGTATGTAGTAATGCTGCTAGTCTTTTACACCTTCAACACAGACTATTCTGATGTCACTACACTGGCGGCAGACTATTCTGATGTCACTACACTGGCGGCAGACTATTCTGATGTCGCTACACTGGCGGCAGACTATTCTGATGTCACTACACTGGCGGCAGACTATTCTGATGTCGCTACACTGGCGGCAGACTATTCTGAAGGCAGACTATTCTGATGTCACTACACTGGCGGCAGACTATTCTGATGTCGCTACACTGGCGGCAGACTATTCTGATGTCGCTACACTGGCGGCAGACTATTCTGATGTCGCTACACTGGCGGCAGACTATTCTGATGTCGCTACACTGGCGGCAGACTATTCTGATGTCGCTACACTGGCGGCAGACTATTCTGATGTCGCTACACTGGCGGCAGACTATTCTGATGTCACTACACTGGCGGCAGACTATTCTGATGTCACTACACTGGCGGCAGACTATTCTGATGTCACTACACTGGCGGCAGACTATTCTGATGTCGCTACACTGGCGGCAGACTATTCTGATGTCGCTACACTGGCGGCAGACTATTCTGATGTCACTACACTGGCGGCAGACTATTCTGATGTCGCTACACTGGCGGCAGACTATTCTGATGTCGCTACACTGGCGGCAGACTATTCTGATGTCGCTACACTGGCGGCAGACTATTCTGATGTCACTACACTGGCGGCACTTGTTATCGGCATTTAAAGAAGCATGTGATCCTCTGTAGCTCAGCTGGTAGAGCACGGCTCTTGTAACGCCAGGGTAGTGGGTTCGATCCCCGGGACCACCCATACACAAAAAAAAAAAATGATGCACGCATGACTGTAAGTCACTTTGGATAAAAGCGTCTGCTAAATGGCTTATTATTATTATTATTATTATTATTATTATTATTATTATTATGACCTTCAGACATCATTAATTGAACTGTCTTTCAAGTTGATGTGCCATGGGAGGAAGGCAACGATATACACACGTATGTCTGGTTGGATCAGCCTGGCTAGAGAAGCTCTCAGACTGGAGTTCTACTGTGGGAATATTGATGTCTCTTAGACTGGAGTTCTACTGTAGTAATATTGATATGTCTCTTAGACTGGAGTTCTACTGTAGTAATATTGATATGTCTCTTAGACTGGAGTTCTACTGTAGAAATATTGATATGTCTCTTAGACTGGAGTTCTACTGTAGGAATATTGATATGTCTCTTAGACTGGAGTTCTACTGTAGAAATATTGATATGTCTCTTAGACTGGAGTTCTACTGTAGTAATATTGATATGTCTCTCAGACTGGAGTTCTACTGTAGGAATATTGATATGTCTCTTAGACTGGAGTTCTACTGTAGTAATATTGATATGTCTCTCAGACTGGAGTTCTACTGTAGGAATATTGATATGTCTCTTAGACTGGAGTTCTACTGTAGTAATATTGATATGTCTCTTAGACTGGAGTTCTACTGTAGTAATATTGATATGTCTCTTAGACTGGAGTTCTACTGTAGTAATATTGATATGTCTCTTAGACTGGAGTTCTACTGTAGGAATATTGATGTCTCTTAGACTGGAGTTCTACTGTGGGAATATTGATATGTCTCTTAGACTGGAGTTCTACTGTAGTAATATTGATGTCTCTTAGACTGGAGTTCTACTGTAGTAATATTGATATGTCTCTTAGACTGGAGTTCTACTGTAGGAATATTGATGTCTCTTAGACTGGAGTTCTACTGTAGTAATATTGATATGTCTCTTAGACTGGAGTTCTACTGTAGTAATATTGATATGTCTCTCAGACTGGAGTTCTACTGTAGTAATATTGATGTCTCTTAGACTGGAGTTCTACTGTAGTAATATTGATATGTCTCTTAGACTGGAGTTCTACTGTAGTAATATTGATATGTCTCTCAGACTGGAGTTCTACTGTAGTAATATTGATATGTCTCTTAGACTGGAGTTCTACTGTAGTAATATTGATATGTCTCTTAGACTGGAGTTCTACTGTAGTAATATTGATATGTCTCTTAGACTGGAGTTCTACTGTAGTAATATTGATATGTCTCTTAGACTGGAGTTCTACTGTAGTAATATTGATATGTCTCTCAGACTGGAGTTCTACTGTAGTAATATTGATATGTCTCTTAGACTGGAGTTCTACTGTAGTAATATTGATATGTCTCAGACTGGAGTTCTACTGTAGTAATATTGATATGTCTCTCAGACTGGAGTTCTACTGTAGTAATATTGATATGTCTCTTAGACTGGAGTTCTACTGTAGTAATATTGATATGTCTCTTAGACTGGAGTTCTACTGTAGTAATATTGATATGTCTCTTAGCCTGGAGTTCTACTGTAGTAATATTGATATGTCTCTTAGACTGGAGTTCTACTGTAGTAATATTGATATGTCTCAGACTGGAGTTCTACTGTAGTAATATTGATATGTCTCTCTCTAACTCCAGGTCGTACTCTCCTAGAGAAGTTGTTCCTTCAGCAGGAAGATGCCCAGCCAGAGGAGGCTGAGAAGCTGTGTTCTAGGATTCTGGCGATGGGGCTGTTACTGCCCTTCACTGACTGCTTCAGAGAGCCAATAGGAGGGTCCAACCCACAACTCACTGCACCATGCAAGTTCCACGTGAGTGTACTATATTCTATACCAGGACCCTCAACCCTGTTCCTGGAGACACGCCCTCCTGTAGGTTTAAACTCCATCCCTGTTCCTGGAGAGACGCCCTCCTGTAGGTTTTCACTACAACCCTGTTCCTGGAGAGATACTCTCCTGTAGGTTTTAACTCCAACCCTGTTCCTGGAGAGATACCCTCCTGTAGGTTTTAACTCCAACCCTGTTCCTGGAGAGACGCCCTCCTGTAGGTTTTAACTCCAACCCTGTTCCTGGAGAGATACCCTCCTGTAGGTTTTAACTCCAACCCTGTTCCTGGAGAGATACCCTCCTGTAGGTTTTAACTCCAACCCTGTTCCTGGAGAGATACCCTCCTGTAGGTTTTAACTCCAACCCTGTTCCTGGAGAGATACCCTCCTGTAGGTTTTAACTCCAACCCTGTTCCTGGAGAGATACCCTCCTGTAGGTTTTAACTTCAACCCTGTTCCTGGAGAGATACCCTCCTGTAGGTTTTAACTCCAACCCTGTTCCTGGAGAGACACCCTCCTGTAGGTTTTAACTCCAACCCTGTTCCTGGAGAGATACCCTCCTGTAGGTTTTAACTCCAACCCTGTTCCTGGAGAGATACCCTCCTGTAGGTTTTAACTCCAACCCTGTTCCTGGAGAGACACCCTCCTGTAGGTTTTAACTCCAACCCTGTTCCTGGAGAGATACCCTCCTGTAGGTTAACTCCAACCCTGTTCCTGGAGAGATACCCTCCTGTAGGTTTTTGCTCCAACTCCAGTAACCAACCTGATTCAGTTTATCAACCAACCTAATTATTAGAATCAGGTGTGCTAGATTATGGTTGGAGCGGAAAACTACAGGACAGTATCTCTCCAGGGACAGTTTCATGTAGCAAATTCAACTCTGATCAGAGGTCAGGGCCCGCTCTTACATCGACTCTGTTTTTCTCTGCTCCATGTAGCTAATCAAAAACAAATGTTCTCGGTTTCACAGCAATAATCAAGTTAATTAAATATGATATGCCTGTTAAATTGAATCATTGTTTAGCGTGCTGTAGTGTTTACCTACAACTCTTTATTGTTTAGTTTTTAAAAAGTTTATTATGAGGTACATCCATAGAACGCTGCTGTTCCTACCATCACTAATCTGATCAATGTCAGTTGAAATTCAAATCCCTCATTTGAACTGTTATGGTCCCAATGTGTTGTGATGCAGTATGTTAGATAGTGAATATTCAGTGTCTCTTACAATTTGGACATTCCCATTTTGGAGGGATCATGTTATCTGTGTTGTAGGAGGTGATTGGTTGGCATGTCTTTTTGGGATCATGTTATCTGTGTTGTAGGAGGTGATTGGTTGGCATGTCTTTTTGGGATCATGTTATCTGTGTTGTAGGAGGTGATTGGTTGGCTTGTCTTTTGGGATCATGTTATCTGTGTTGTAGGAGGTGATTGGTTGGCTTGTCTTTTGGGATCATGTTATCTGTGTTGTAGGAGGTGATTGGTTGGCATGTCTTTTGGTTGTGACGATGGTGTCTTCAAAGAGCTCTGTGACACACACCATCTGCCCAGTGTGTCGTGGTTGGACTACATTTCCCAGCAGCCTGTTCCCTTAGTCACTTTCATCACAGCATCACCATTATCATGCTGGATATCTGCATCAGTCTGCAGCACACAGCAGTCCTCTGTTACGTTACACTCAAATCAAGTCAAATTGTGTTTGTCACATGCGCCGAATACAACACCGTGAAATGCTAACTTACAAGCCCTTAACCAACAATGCAGTTCAATAAATAGTTAAGAAAATATTTACTAAATAAACTAAAGTAAAAAATACAATAAAAAGTAACACAAAATAACAATAACGAGGCTATGTACTGGGGGTACTGGTACCGAGTCAATGTGCGGGGGTACAGGTTAGTCCAGGTAATTTGTACATGTAGTTAGGTGTAAAGTGACTATGCATAGATAGTAAACAGCGAGTAGCAGCAGTGTAAAAACAAAGGGGGGGGGGGGTCAATGCAAATAGTCTGGGTAGCCATTTGATTAATTGTTCAGCAGTCTTACGGCTTGGGGGTAGAAGCTGTTAAGGAGCCTTTTGGACCTAGACATGGGGCTCCGGTACCGCTTGCCGTGTGGTAGCAGAGAGAACAGTCTATGACTTGGGTGACTGGAGTCTTTGGCAATTTTTTGGGCCTTCCTCTGACACCGCCTGGTATAGAGGTCCTGGATGGCAGGAAGCTTGGCCCCAGTGATGTATTGGGCCATACGCACTACCCTCTGTAGCGCCTTACGGTCGGATGCCGAGCAGTTGCCATACCAGGCGGTGATGCAGCCGGTCAGGATGCTCTCGATGTGTTTGGACCCTGATAGTTTGTTGGTGATGTGGACACCAAGGAACCTGCTCCACTACAGCCCCGTCGATGTTAATGGGGGCCTGTTCGGCCCTCCTTTTCCTGTAGTCCACGATCATCTCCTTTGTCTTGCTCACATTGAGATAGAGGTTGTTATCCTGGCACCACACTGCCAGGTCTCTGACCTCCTCCCTATAGGCTGTCTCATCGTTGTCGGTGATCAGGCCTACCACTGTTGTGTTGTCAGCAAACTTAATGATGGTGTTGGAGTCATGCTTGGCCATGCAGTCGTGGGTGAACAGGGAGTACAGGAGGGGACTGAGCACGCACCCCTGAGGTGCCCCAGTGTTGAGGATGAGCGTGGCAGATGTGTTGTTACCTACCCTTACCACCTGGGGGTGGCCCGTCAGGAAGTCCATGATCCAGTTGCAGAGGGAGGTGTTTAGTCCCAGGGTCCTTACCTTAGTGATGAGCTTTGTCGGCACTATGGTGTTGAACGCTGAGCTGTAGTCAATGAACAGCATTCTCTCACAGGTGTTCCTTTTGTCCAGGTGGGTAGGGCAGTGTGGAGTGCGATTTGAGATTGCGTCATCTGTGGATCTGTTGGGGCGGTATGCAAATTGGAGTGGGTCTAGGCTTTCCGGGATAATGGTGTTGATTTGAGCCATGACCAACCTTTCAATGCACTTCATGGCTACCGACGTGAGTGCTACGGGCGGTAGTCATTTAGGCAGGTTACCTTTGCTTTCTTGGGCACAGGGACTATGGTGGGCTGCTTGAAACATGTAGGTATTAGACTCGGTCAAGGACAGGTTGAAAATATCAGTGAAGACACTTGCCAGTCGGTCCGCGCATGCTCTGAGTACACGTCCTGGTAATCCGTCTGGCCCCGCGGCCTTGTGAATATTGACCTGTTTAAAGGTCTTGCTCACATTGGCTACGGAGTGTGATCACAGTCGTCCGGAACAGCTGGTGTTCTCATGCATGCTTCAGTGTTGCTTGCCCCAAGGTGAGCATAAAAGGAATTTAGCTCATCTGGTAGGCTCGCGTCACTGGGCAGCTCGCGGCTGGGTTTCCCTTTGTAGTCCATAATAGTTTGCAAGCCCTGCCACATCCAACGAGCGTCAGAGCCGGTGTAGTAGGATACAATCTTAGTCCTGTATTGACACTTTGCCTGTTTGATGGTTCATCGGAGGGCATAGCGGGATTTCTTATAAGCGTCCGGGTTAGAGTCCCGCTCCTTGAAAGCGGCAGCTCTACCCTTTAGCTCAGTCGCGGTCAGTGCGGATGTTGCCTGTAATCTATGGCTTCTGGTTGGGGTATGTACGTACAGTCACTGTGGGGACGACGTCGTCGATGCACTTATTGATGAAGCCAGTGACTGATGTGGTGTACTCCTCAATGCCATTGGATGAATCCCGGCACATATTCCATTCTGTGCTAGCAAAACAGTCCTGTAGCGTAGCATCCACGTCATCTGACCACTTCGTATTGAGCGAGTCACTGGAGGGCGAAGGAGAGCTTTGTATGCGTCTCTGTGTGTGGAGTAATGGGGGTCTGGCTATCTGTCAGCCATTTGCCAAGCTTATCTGGCACCTTTGATCCTCACCAAGGAGAGAGTCATGCCCTCAGTGTCAGCAGAGTAGGCTACCCTGTAAAAAATGCGTGCGCACACTTGGGTGTTCCATACCAGTAAGAAATTAAATCTACTTTCACCCCTGGTTACACTGTGCTAGCAGGACAAGCTGTTCTGACCATGGTCATGTGATCATATGAAAAACTGGAGGTGGTGTTTTTGACGTAAGTCGTCTACACAGGTCCATTGTAGTCATTTAGCAGACGCTGTTATCCAGAGCCACGTCTGAGTCTAATGTTTATGTTTTACTGAGTGTGAGTGCTCTGAGCTCTATCACAGTGCTAATGGCTGTGCTGGGACCTGTAATAAGAGACACCTTGTTGTTATGGTGACAGTGCCACAGTGAAAGTCATGAAAATGTATCAGGATGCAGAGATACTGTTGTTAGTGTCTGGAGGGACCAGCCTCCTGGTTAGCTGTTGTTACAGTGTGTCTCTGGAGGGATCAGCCTCCTGGTTAGCTGTTGTTATAGTGTGTCTCTGGAGGGACCAGCCTCCTGGTTAGCTGTTGTTACAGTGTGTCTCTGGAGGGACCAGCCTCCTGGCTAGCTGTTGTTACAGTGTGTCTCTGGAGGGACCAGCCTCCTGGTTAGCTGTGGTTACAGTGTGGCTCTGGAGGGACCAGCCTCCTGGTTAGCTGTTGTTACAGTGTGTCTCTGGAGGGACCAGCCTCCTGGTTAGCTGTTGTTACAGTGTGTCTCTGGAGGGACCAGCCTCCTGGTTAGCTGTTGTTAGTGTCTGGAGGGACCAGCCTCCTGGCTAGCTGTTGTTACAGTGTGGCTCTGGAGGGACCAGCCTCCTGGTTAGCTGTTGTTACAGTGTGTCTCTGGAGGGACCAGCCTCCTGGTTAGCTGTTGTTAGTGTCTGGAGGGACCAGCCTCCTGGCTAGCTGTTGTTACAGTGTGTCTCTGGAGGGACCAGCCTCCTGGTTAGCTGTTGTTACAGTGTGGCTCTGGAGGGACCAGCCTCCTGGCTAGCTGTTGTTAGTGTCTGGAGGGACCAGCCTCCTGGTTAGCTGTTGTTACAGTGTGTCTCTGGAGGGACCAGCCTCCTGGTTAGCTGTTGTTACAGTGTGTCTCTGGAGGGACCAGCCTCCTGGCTAGCTGTTGTTACAGTCTCTGCAGGGACCAGCCTCCTGGCTAGCTGTTGTTACAGTGTCTGGAGGGACCAGCCTCCTGGCTAGCTGTTGTTACAGTGTGTCTCTGGAGGGACCAGCCTCCTGGCTAGCTGTTGTTACAGTGTGGCTCTGGAGGGACCAGCCTCCTGGTTAGCTGTTGTTACAGTGTGTCTCTGGAGGGACCAGCCTCCTGGTTAGCTGTTGTTAGTGTCTGGAGGGACCAGCCTCCTGGCTAGCTGTTGTTACAGTGTGTCTCTGGAGGGACCAGCCTCCTGGTTACAGTGTGTCTCTGGAGGGACCAGCCTCCTGGTTAGCTGTTGTTACAGTGTCTCTGGAGGGACCAGCCTCCTGGTTAGCTGTTGTTACAGTGTGGCTCTGGAGGGACCAGCCTCCTGGCTAGCTGTTGTTAGTGTCTGGAGGGACCAGCCTCCTGGTTAGCTGTTGTTACAGTGTGTCTCTGGAGGGACCAGCCTCCTGGTTAGCTGTTGTTACAGTGTGTCTCTGGAGGGACCAGCCTCCTGGTTAGCTGCTGTTACAGTGTGGCTCTGGAGGGACCAGCCTCCTGGCTAGCTGTTGTTAGTGTCTGGAGGGACCAGCCTCCTGGTTAGCTGTTGTTACAGTGTGTCTCTGGAGGGGCCAGCCTCCTGGTTAGCTGTTGTTACAGTGTGTCTCTGGAGGGACCAGCCTCCTGGTTAGCTGTTGTTACAGTGTGTCTCTGGAGGGACCAGCCTCCTGGTTAGCTGTTGTTACAGTGTGTCTGGAGGTACCAGCCTCCTGGCTAGATGTTGTTACAGTGTGTCTCTGGAGGGACCAGCCTCCTGGTTAGCTGTTGTTACAGTGTGTCTCTGGAGGGACCAGCCTCCTGGCTAGCTGTTGTTACAGTGTGTCTCTGGAGGGACCAGCCTCCTGGCTAGCTGTTGTTACAGTGTGTATCTGGAGGGACCAGCCTCCTGGTTAGCTGTTGTTAGTGTCTGGAGGGACCAGCCTCCTGGCTAGCTGTTGTTACAGTGTGTCTCTGGAGGGACCAGCCTCCTGGTTAGCTGTTGTTACAGTGTGTCTCTGGAGGGACCAGCCTCCTGGTTAGCTGTTGTTACAGTGTCTGGAGGGACCAGCCTCCTGGCTAGCTGTTTTAACACTACTGCTGCATGTTGTAGCGATAACAGAGAATGACGCCACTTCTCTGCTCCCTCCCTGCCTGACTCATGCTCCCCAGAGGTGGACAGACGTGACAGGTTTCAGATTGTAACCTGATACCCTAATCTGGTCATTGGGACTGAGCCTAACTGCAGCTGATTACAGACAGGAGAGGACGGGACAGGGCAGCTCTGTCAGGCATTGACCTGTGAATATATGATCGTCCTCTGCAACTGCCCGCCCTCCCCACTCCTCTCTCCTCCCCCCTCCTCTCTCCTCCCCTTTCCTCTCTCCTCCCCCCTCTCCTCCTCCCCCCTCTCCTCCTCTCCCCTCTCCTCCCCCCTCTCCTCCTCTCCCCCCTCCTCTCCCCCCTCCTCTCCCCTCTCCTCCTCTCCCCTCTCCTCCTCTCCCCTCTCCTCCTCTCCCCTCTCCTCCCCCCTCTCCTCCTCTCCCCTCTCCTCCTCTCCCCTCTCCTCCTCTCTCCCTCTCCTCCTCTCTCCTCCCCCCTCTCCTCCTCTCTCCTCCCCCCTCTCCTCCTCTCCCCTCTCCTCTCCCCTCTCCTCCTCTCCCCTCTCCTCTCCCCTCTCCTCCCTGTGCAGCACAGAGCAGCAGTATAGAGAAGGAGAAAGCGTAGTCATAGAGGAGACCAGTCCACCATAACAGGCTCTCTGAGGATGGACTGGTCAGGGTCAGAGCAACCATGAGAACAGGAGGGAGGGAGGGAGGGGAGGGGGGGCAGCGACGCCCAAGGTTTCTGGGCACTGCTGCAGTTTAACAGAGGATGCACCATCTTAGGGAGTTTCGGGATGAAAGACCGGTGAAAGGAAAGAGGTGCCAGACTGGCGGTAACTCACTGCATCGGAACAGAGGACAGCAGAGCAGAGGATGACTACAACCCCTGAGAAAAAACACCACCGTTTACAACCCCCGAGGGATTTGTTGATATTCTTTTTCTTAAATGCAAACTCCACATTTTCCTCAGCGTTCCTGGTGGTAAATGGAATACCTACACGTTCCAAACAGGAGTGGTGCATAGAGCTGAGTCCAGAGGCTGTGGTCCATAAAATGGAATATGGTGTCCAGGAAGTGACAGATTTAAAGCTGACAAGGACATGGCGAAGATGTCAGAGTCGGGCACAGAGACCAAAGGGAGCTCAGGCTCTTCCTCATCCTCCCTGGCTCTAGCTAATGATGCTGTGGGGGACTCTGAGTGTGTGGCGCTGTCCAAGGTGCCTGAGCTAGTCAGGGAGCTACTAACCATCAACGGCCAGGGAACAGGGGAGGAGAGGGAGAGGAGACTGGACCTCGCATGGCTCAAACTCAAACAGACCGTCCGCAGGAAATGCAACCTGTTTGAGCACCTGCAGGTTAGCATGGGAGCAATATTCACAGGTCTGTGGGCTCTGTCCCAAAATGGAACCCTGTTCCCTTTGTAGTGCACTACTTTAGACCAGGGTCCACAGGGCGCCATTTGGGACATGACCTTTGTTCTTAAATCTAACGTGGGATGCTTGAATACACACGGCATGTGATGTCACATAGTGGTTTGGGATTGTTTCCGTTGCAGTCAACATCCAAGAAAAGAGTATTGCATCTAAAATGGGATTATTCCATGTGATCGTTCAACATATGATTGTAGAATGAATAATGGCACCCTATTCCCTATATAGTGCACTACTTTTGACGAGGGCCCATATTGCACTATATAGGGAATAGGGTGCCATTCTCTGGTCTAAAGTAGTGCACTATATAGGGAATAGGGTGTCATAGGGCTCTGGTCTAAAGTAGTGCACTATATAGGGAATAGGGTGTCATAGGGCTCTGGTCTAAAGTAGTGCACTATATAGGGAATAGGGTGCCATTCTCTGGTCTAAAGTAGTGCACTATATAGGGAATAGGGGGCCATTCTCTGGTCTAAAGTAGTGCACTATATAGGGAATAGGGTGCCATTCTCTGGTCTAAAGTAGTGCACTATATAGGGAATATGGGGCCATTCTCTGGTCTAAAGTAGTGCACTATATAGGGAATAGGGTGCCATTCTCTGGTCTAAAGTAGTGCACTATATAGGGAATAGGGTGCCATTCTCTGGTCTAAAGTAGTGCACTATATAGGGAATAGGGTGCCATTTGGGATATAAACGTTGTTTCTGTGCAACATCTGCTGTGTGTTGACGACGTCAGACTGACTACAGGGCCTTGTAAAGTATTCATCCCCCTTGGCGTTTTTCCTATTTTGTTGCATTATAACCTGTAATTTAAATGGATTTTTATTTCGATTTCATGTAATGGACATACACAAAATAGAAATGGAAAAAAATTACTTGTTTCAAAAAAATAACGGAAAAGTGGTACGTGCATATGTATTCACCCCCTTTGTTATGAAGCCCTTAAATAAGATCTGGTGCAACCAATTACCTTCAAAAGTCACATAATTAGTTAAATAAAGTCCACCTGTGTGCAATCGAAGTGTCACATGATCTCAGTATATATACACCTGTTCTGAAAGGCCCCAGAGTCTGCAACACCACTAAGCAGGGGGCACCACCAAGCAAGCGGCACCATGAAGACCAAGGAGCTCTCCAAACAGGTCAGGGACAAAGTTGTGGAGAAGTACAGATCAGGGTTGGGTTATAAAACAAATATCAGAAACTTTGAACATCCCACGGAGCACCATTAAATCCATTATTAAAAAATGGAAAGAATATGGCACCACAACAAACCTGCCAAGAGAAGGCCGCCCACCAAAACTCACAGACCAGGCAAGGAGGGCATTAATCAGAGAGGCAACAAAGAGACCAAAGATAACCCTGAAGGAGCTGCAAAGCTCCACAGTGGAGATTGGAGTATCTGTCCATAGGACCACTTTAAGCCACACACTCCACAGAGCTGGGCTTTTTTTTTTTTTTTTACGTTTATTTAACCAGGTAAGCCAGTTGAGAACAAGTTCTCATTTACAACTGCGACCTGGCTAAGATAAAGCTTTACGGAAGAGTGGCCAGAAAAAAGTCATTGCTTTAAGAAAAAAATAAGCTAACAGGTTTGGTGTTCGCCAAAAGCCATGTGGGAGACTCCCCAAAGATATGGAAGAAGGTACTCTGGTCAGATGAGACTAAAATTGAGCTTTTTGGCCAGCAAGGAAAATGCTATGTCTGGCGCAAACCCAACACCTCTCATCACCTAGAGAACACCATCCCCACAGTTAAGCATGGTGGTGGCAGCATCATGCTGTGGGGATGTTTTTCATCGGCAGGGACTGGGAAATCCCACTTGAAGGAGCTGGAGCAGTTTTGCCTTGAAGAAGGGGTTAAAATCCCAGTGGCTAGATGTGCCAAGCTTATAGAGACATACCCCAAGAGACTTGCAGCTGTAATTGCTGCAAAAGGTGGCTCTACAAAGTATTGACTTTGGGGGGGTGAATAGTTATGCACGCTCAAGTTTTCTGTTTTCTTGTCTTATTTCTTATTTGTTTCACAAGAAAAAATAGTTAGCATCTTCAAAGTGGTTGGCATGTTTTGTAAATCAAATGATACAAACCCCCCAAAAAATATATTTTAATTCCAGGTTGTAAGGCAACAAAATGGGGAAAATGCCAAGGGGGGTGAATACTTTCGCAAGCCACTGTATGTTGAACATGATGGTGTCTGATGACGATGTCAGACTGACTATGTTGAACATGACGGTGTGTTGATGATGTCAGACTGACTATGTTGAACATGACGGTGTGTTGATGATGTCAGACTGACTATGTTGTACATGATGGTGTGTTGACGATGTCAGACTGACTATGTTGAACATGATGGTGTGATGATGATGTCAGACTGACTATGTTGAACATGGTGGTGTGTTGACGATGTCAGACTGACTATGTTGAACATGACGGTGTGTTGACGATGTCAGACTGTTGAACATGATGGTGTGATGACGATGTCAGACTGACTATGTTGAACATGACGGTGTTGACGATGTCAGACTGACTATGTTGAACATGACGGTGTGATGATGATGTCAGACTGACTATGTTGAACATGACGGTGTGTTGATGATGTCAGACTGACTATGTTGAACATGATGGTGTGATGAGGATGTCAGACTGACTATGTTGAACATGACGGTGTGTTGATGATGTCAGACTGACTATGTTGAACATGACGGTGTGTTGACGATGTCAGACTGTTGAACATGATGGTGTGTTGACGATGTCAGACTGACTATGTTGAACATGACGGTGTTGACGATGTCAGACTGACTATGTTGAACATGACGGTGTGATGAGGATGTCAGACTGACTATGTTGAACATGACGGTGTGATGACGATGTCAGACTGACTATGTTGAACATGACGGTGTGATGATGATGTCAGACTGACTATGTTGAACATGACGGTGTGTTGATGATGTCAGACTGACTATGTTGAACATGACGGTGTGATGAGGATGTCAGACTGACTATGTTGAACATGACGGTGTGTTGATGATGTCAGACTGACTATGTTGAACATGACGGTGTGTTGACGATGTCAGACTGTTGAACATGATGGTGTGTTGACGATGTCAGACTGACTATGTTGAACATGACGGTGTGTTGACGATGTCAGACTGACTATGTTGAACATGACGGTGTGTTGACGATGTCAGACTGACTATGTTGAACATGACGGTGTGATGATGATGTCAGACTGACTATGTTGAACATGACGGTGTTGACGATGTCAGACTGACTATGTTGAACATGACGGTGTGTTGACGATGTCAGACTGACTATGTTGAACATGACGGTGTGTTGATGATGTCAGACTGACTATGTTGAACATGATGGTGTGTTGACGATGTCAGACTGACTATGTTGAACATGACGGTGTGTTGACGATGTCAGACTGTTGAACATGATGGTGTGTTGACGATGTCAGACTGACTATGTTGAACATGATGGTGTGTTGACGATGTCAGACTGACTATGTTGAACATGATGGTGTGTTGACGATGTCAGACTGACTATGTTGAACATGACGGTGTGTTGACGATGTCAGACTGTTGAACATGATGGTGTGTTGACGATGTCAGACTGACTATGTTGAATATGACGGTGTGTTGATGATGTCAGACTGACTGTTGAACATGACGGTGTGTTGACGATGTCAGACTGACTATGTTGAACATGACGGTGTTGACGATGTCAGACTGACTATGTTGAACATGATGGTGTGTTGACGATGTCAGACTGACTATGTTGAACATGACGGTGTTGACGATGTCAGACTGACTATGTTGAACATGACGGTGTGTTGACGATGTCAGACTGTTGAACATGATGGTGTGTTGACGATGTCAGACTGACTATGTTGAATATGACGGTGTGTTGATGATGTCAGACTGACTGTTGAACATGACGGTGTGTTGACGATGTCAGACTGACTATGTTGAACATGACGGTGTGTTGACGATGTCAGACTGACTATGTTGAACATGACGGTGTTGACGATGTCAGACTGACTATGTTGAACATGATGGTGTGTTGACGATGTCAGACTGACTATGTTGAACATGACGGTGTTGACGATGTCAGACTGACTATGTTGAACATGATGGTGTGTTGATGATGTCAGACTGACTATGTTGAACATGATGGTGTGTGATGACGATGTCAGACTGACTATGTTGAACATGATGGTGTGTTGATGATGTCAGACTGACTATGTTGAACATGACGGTGTGATGAGGATGTCAGACTGACTATGTTGAACATGATGGTGTGTTGATGATGTCAGACTGACTATGTTGAACATGATGGTGTGTTGAGGATGTCAGACTGACTATGTTGAACATGACGGTGTGTTGATGATGTCAGACTGACTATGTTGAACATGATGGTGTGTTGATGATGTCAGACTGACTATGTTGAACATGACGGTGTGTTGACGATGTCAGACTGACTATGTTGAACATGATGGTGTGTTGATGATGTCAGACTGACTATGTTGAACATGATGGTGTGTGATGACGATGTCAGACTGACTATGTTGAACATGATGGTGTGTTGACGATGTCAGACTGACTATGTTGAACATGATGGTGTGTTGATGATGTCAGACTGACTATGTTGAACATGACGGTGTGATGTCAGTGTTTATGCAGCTAATATGGATCTTTCAACCCCTTCCATCCAGACCTCTTTAATGTGTTCCATTCACAAGGAGCCCTGGTCAAAAGGAGTGCACTAGATAGGGGATAGGAGCCCTGGTCAAAAGGAGTGCACTAGATGGGGAATAGGAGCCCTGGTCAAAAGGAGTGCACTAGATGGGGATAGGAGCCCTGGTCAAAAGGAGTGCACTAGATGGGGATAGGAGCCCTGGTCAAAAGGAGTGCACTAGATGAGGGATAGGAGCCCTGGTCAAAAGGAGTGCACTAGATGGGGGGATAGGAGCCCTGGTCAAAAGGAGTGCACTAGATGGGGGATAGGAGCCCTGGTCAAAAGGAGTGCACTAGAGGAGTTGGAGCTGTTCCCATATTATTGATGTGTATCCAGTCCTTTCAGATCTGGTCTATAGTTGTACTTGCCTTTACTGTTAGGAAACTGATGAGTCATCCTACTGCTATGTATTCCATAGCTCTTACCGTCTACCTCTGTCTCTGTATGTCCTCTGTCGTCCCCTTAGAGCATTTGATCTCCTCTTGTGTCCTCATGTATGCCATATTTAAAAAAAATATATATATGTTATCTACCCTCATCTCTCTCTCTCCCCCAGCAAGACCAGCTGTACACGTGGGCAGCGGTCAGCCAGCCCCCCAACTCCATGGAACACTTTGAGGGCCGGGCCCCCCTCCCTGGGCACCTGAAGACCCTGTGGCCCCCACCCAGACCTGTGGGAGAAGATAGACCAGGCCTCCTGTCCACCGAGGAGGGTAGGGGCCCTCAACACATCTATACAGATACTGTAGAGACTAGGACTAAAACAGATATCAGACCAGGCCTCATTACACAGAGGAGAGTAGGGGCCCTCACCACATCTATACAGATACTATATACAATAAGTTGTACCAAGGTGGGTAGGGGAAAGAGACTGTAGGAGAGTAGGGGCCAAGGTGGGTAGGGGAAAGAGACTGTAGGAGAGTAGGGGCCAAGGTGGGTAGGGGAAAGAGGCTGTAGGAGAGTAGGGGCCAAGGTGGGTATGGGAAAGAGACTGGAGGGGCCAAGGTGGGTAGGGGAAAGAGACTGTAGGAGAGTAGGGGCCAAGGTGGGTAGGGGAAAGAGACTGGAGGGGCCAAGGTGGGTAGGGGAAAGAGACTGTAGGGGCCAAGGTGGGTAGGGGAAAGAGACTGTAGGGGAGTAGGGGCCAAGGTGGGTAGGGGAAAGAGACTGTAGGAGAGTAGGGGCCAAGGTGGGTAGGGGAAAGAGACTGGAGGAGAGTAGGGGCCAAGGTGGGTAGGGGAAAGAGACTGTAGGGGAGTAGGGGCCAAGGTGGGTAGGGGAAAGAGACTGTAGGAGAGTAGGGGCCAAGGTGGGTAGGGGAAAGAGACTGTAGGGGCCAAGGTGGGTAGGGGAAAGAGACTGTAGGGGAGTAGGGGCCAAGGTGGGTAGGGGAAAGAGACTGTAGGAGAGTAGGGGCCAAGGTGGGTAGGGGAAAGAGACTGTAGGGGAGTAGGGGCCAAGGTGGGTAGGGGAAAGAGACTGTAGGAGAGTAGGGGCCAAGGTGGGTAGGGGAAAGAGACTGTAGGAGAGTAGGGGCCAAGGTGGGTAGGGGAAAGAGACTGTAGGAGAGTAGGGGCCAAGGTGGGTAGGGGAAAGAGACTGTAGGAGAGTAGGGGCCAAGGTGGGTAGGGGAAAGAGACTGTAGGAGAGTAGGGGCCAAGGTGGGTAGGGGAAAGAGACTGTAGGAGAGTAGGGGCCAAGGTGGGTAGGGGAAAGAGACTGTAGGGGAGTAGGGGCCAAGGTGGGTAGGGATAAGAGACTGTAGGAGAGTGGGGGCCAAGGTGGGTAGGGGAAAGAGACTGTAGGGGAGTAGGGGCCAAGGTGGGTAGGGGAAAGAGACTGTAGGAGAGTAGGGGCCAAGGTGGGTAGGGGAAAGAGACTGTAGGAGAGTAGGGGCCAAGGTGGGTAGGGGAAAGAGACTGTAGGGGAGTAGGGGCCAAGGTGGGTAGGGGAAAGAGGCTGTAGGGGAGTAGGGGCCAAGGTGGGTAGGGGAAAGAGACTGTAGGAGAGTAGGGGCCAAGGTGGGTAGGGGAAAGAGACTGTAGGGGAGTAGGGGCCAAGGTGGGTAGGGAAAGAGACTGTAGGAGAGTAGGGGCCAAGGTGGGTAGGGGAAAGAGGCTGTAGGAGAGTAGGGGCCAAGGTGGGTAGGGGAAAGAGACTGTAGGGGAGTAGGGGCCAAGGTGGGTAGGGGAAAGAGACTGTAGGAGAGTAGGGGCCAAGGTGGGTAGGGGAAAGAGACTGTAGGAGAGTAGGGGCCAAGGTGGGTAGGGGAAAGAGACTGTAGGAGAGTAGGGGCCAAGGTGGGTAGGGGAAAGAGACTGTAGGGGCCAAGGTGGGTAGGGGAAAGAGACTGTAGGAGAGTAGGGGCCAAGGTGGGTAGGGGAAAGAGACTGTAGGGGAGTAGGGGCCAAGGTGGGTAGGGGAAAGAGACTGTAGGAGAGTAGGGGCCAAGGTGGGTAGGGGAAAGAGACTGTAGGAGAGTAGGGGCCAAGGTGGGTAGGGGAAAGAGACTGTAGGGGAGTAGGGGCCAAGGTGGGTAGGGGAAAGAGGCTGTAGGAGAGTAGGGGCCAAGGTGGGTAGGGGAAAGAGACTGTAGGAGGGTAGGGGCCAAGGTGGGTAGGGGAAAGAGACTGTAGGAGAGTAGGGGCCAAGGTGGGTAGGGGAAAGAGACTGTAGGGGCCAAGGTGGGTAGGGGAAAGAGACTGTAGGAGAGTAGGGGCCAAGGTGGGTAGGGGAAAGAGACTGTAGGAGAGTAGGGGCCAAGGTGGGTAGGGGAAAGAGACTGTAGGGGAGTAGGGGCCAAGGTGGGTAGGGGAAAGAGACTGTAGGAGAGTAGGGGCCAAGGTGGGTAGGGGAAAGAGACTGTAGGAGAGTAGGGGCCAAGGTGGGTAGGCGAAAGAGACTGTAGGGGAGTAGGGGCCAAGGTGGGTAGGGGAAAGAGACTGTAGGGGCCAAGGTGGGTAGGGGAAAGAGACTGTAGGGGCCAAGGTGGGTAGGGGAAAGAGACTGTAGGAGAGTAGGGGCCAAGGTGGGTAGGGGAAAGAGACTGTAGGGGAGTAGGGGCCAAGGTGGGTAGGGGAAAGAGACTGTAGGAGAGTAGGGGCCAAGGTGGGTAGGGGAAAGAGACTGTAGGAGAGTAGGGGCCAAGGTGGGTAGGGGAAAGAGACTGTTGTAGTTTTCAGCGTCTCCTGATTTTAGAAGATGGCGTCTATTTTGAAACTTTAACTTGCAATGATCCTGATTGGCTACACTGAAGCTGTTGGGGCCTTCATTAGGACGTGATTACAGATCCCTACTATAGAGACATACGCTGAGTGTACCAAACATTAAGAACACCTTCCTAATATTGAGTTGCACCCCCCCTTTTCCCCTCAGAACAGCCTCAATTCGTCAGGGCACGGACTCTACAAGGTGTCGAAAGCGTTCCACAGGGATGCTGGCCCATGTTGACTCCATTGCTTCCCATAGTTGCTTCCCATAGTTGTGTCAAGTTGGCTGGATGTCCTTTGGGTGGTGCACCATTCTTTATACACACGGGAAACTGTTGAGCATGAAAAACCCAGCAGCATTGCAGTTCTTGACACAAACCGGTGCGCCTGGCACCTACCACCATATCCCGTTCAAAGGCACTTAAATCTTTTGTCTTGACCATTCACCCTCTGAATGGCGCACATACAAAATCCATGTATCAATTGTCTCAAGGCTTAAAAACCCTTCTTTAACCTGTCTCCTCCCCTTCATCTACACTGATTGAAGTGGATTTAACAAGTGACATCAATAAGGGATCATAGCTTTCACCTGGATTCACCTGGTCAGTCTATGTCATGGAAAAGAGCAGGTGTTCTTTTAATGTTTTATACCCACAGTCTATAGTGCTACAACAGATATCTACTGAGCTGTGCCAGTAATGAGGAACTTGGTAATGTGGGGAAAAGCAACACCTTTCTGTAGTTAAAGCACCCCTCTCTCCTCCACTCAATCATCTGTTTTCCTCTCATTCTGTTTTTTAACCTTGTTCCTCAGCCAGGGTGGAGCAGGTAGCTTTGTTCCTCAGCCAGGGTGGAGCGGGTAGCTTTGTTCCTCAGCGGGTGGAGCGGGTAGCTTTGTTCCTCAGCCAGGGTGGAGCGGATAGCTCTGTTCCTCAGCCAGGGTGGAGCGGGTAGCTTTGTTCCTCAGCCAGGGTGGAGCAGGTAGCTTTGTTCCTCAGCCAGGGTGGAGCGGGTAGCTTTGTTCCTCAGCCAGGGTGGAGCGGGTAGCTTTGTTCCTCAGCCAGGGTGGAGCGTGTAGCTTTGTTCCTCAGCCAGGGTGGAGCGGGTAGCTTTGTTCCTCAGCCAGGTTGGAGCGGGTAGCTTTGGCTTTTGTTCTGGTAGAGTTATGTGTCCAGGGAGAAGGAGAGTGGAGTTGAGCTACCATGTTTTACACCAGGGGTGCCTTGAAACATATCACTAGCATTAATTTAACCCAACAGTGTAGATTTAAGGAAAGGCTTGTTTCTAAACTTGATCTCTCTTCTTTCACGCTACGGTACCTCTAGTGGGTGATGAAGGTAAGTAATGGTTACATTGTGAATGTGTTTCTAAGTGATCATTTAACTCCTTTTTCTTTTGGGCCTTGTTCGTCAGTTACATCATGTGCTGTCTGTCTGTAGTCCCACATGCTATTAAAAGGGGGAAGGTTGCATAGCAACAATGAGTCAGTGCTTAGGCAGACACAGATGGATTGATATTCTGAGCACCGCTTTCCCCTCTAATGTCCCCCCAACATCCTGTACTCTTTCCCCTCTAATGTCCCCCAACATCCTGTACTCTTTCCCCTCTAATGTCCCCCAACATCCTGTACTCTTTCCCCTCTAATGTCCCCCAACATCCTGTACTCTTTCCCCTCTAATGTCCCCCAACATCCTGTACTCTTTCCCCTCTAATGTCCCCCAACATCCTGTACTCTTTCCCCTCTAATGTCCTCCAACATCCTGTACTCTTTCCCCTCTAATGTCCCCCCAACATCCTGTACTCTTTCCCCTCTAATGTCCCCCAACATCCTGTACTCTTTCCCCTCTAATGTCCCCCAACATCCTGTCCTCTTTCCCCTCTAATGTCCCCCAACATCCTGTCCTCTTTCCCCTCTAATGTCCCCCAACATCCTGTAGTATTTCCCCTCTAATGTCCCCCAACATCCTGTACTCTTTCCCCTCTAATGTCCCCCAACATCCTGTACTCTTTCCCCTCTAATGTCCCCCAACATCCTGTAGTATTTCCCCTCTAATGTCCCCCAACATCCTGTACTCTTTCCCCTCATGTCCCCCAACATCCTGTACTCTTTCCCCTCTAATGTCCCCCAACATCCTGTAGTATTTCCCCTCTAATGTCCCCCAACATCCTGTAGTATTTCCCCTCTAATGTCCCCCAACATCCTGTAGTATTTCCCCTCTAATGTCCCCCAACATCCTGTAGTATTTCCCCTCTAATGTCCCCCAACATCCTGTAGTATTTCCCTGCTGTTGAGTCTGACTCCTATAGAACAGGCTGGTGAATGTAGTAGTGTATTTTCCCTAACTATTGGTTTGATATGAAATGAGACTTTAGACATACCTCTGCTTGTGAGGAATATAACCTTTGCTTATTTTTGATGTTCACATTAAATGTCAATTTTAATTTCATTCTAAGAAAAACATTGCATGATGCAACAGATTGTGAATTTACAGTGAGGGGGGGAAAAAAAGTATTTGATCCCCTGCTGATTTTGTACGTTTGCCCACTGACAAAGAAATGATCAGTCTATAATTTTAATGGTAGGTTTATTTGAACAGTGAGAGACAGAATAACAACAACAAAAATCCAGAAAAACGCTTGTTAAAAATGTTCTAAATTGATTTGCATTTTAATGTAGAATGTCGGGTGTAGTTGTATTCTGGTAGGGATAATCTAGAAGGATCCTCTCTGTTCCTACAGGACACCAGGCAGCCATCCTGGGGCTGAAGAGACAGCAGAGAGAAGCAGTCAACGAACTTCAGGTCAGTCACCCTACCTGAGATTAGGGTTGCAAAGTACCGGTAAGATTCCATAAAATCAGTAGGGGATCTTGCAACCCTACCTGAGAGGTTAGCTATAGAATTATACAGTATTTTCCCCTTGGGAGAGAATTGCATAGTATTTCTGGTCCGTCATCAACATTTAGCCAGAATAGCCCTCACCACCTTTCACCTGATTGACCACATGAGGGCAGCATCCACTAACAGTTAGTTGTGCTAGTTTAGTGGAATAAGCTTAATAGCGGTTATATGTGAGGGACTTGGTCTTGTTGTGTGGGCCGATACCTGGCAGACTCAGTCCTCTCCCGTGTTTATCAGTCATCACTCATGTGTCCTGGAGAGGCACCTTGTTGGTAAAGTATTGTCCTTTGTCTTAACTTGTCCCATAGGAAGTCATTTTGCTCCTTCAAGAAGCCCTGCCTCTAACAACAATATGTTCAATATAACATATCGTTCTCATTGTGCTTATATAACAGTTAACATATTGCTTTAAAGGTTTATATGAACACTGTGTTGTCTCTCTCTCTGTCGCTGTCTGTCGCTCTCTCTCTCTCTGTCGCTCTCTCTCTCTCTCTCTCTCTCTCTCTCTCTCTCTCTCTCTCTCTCTCTCTCTCTCTCTCTCTCTCTCTCTCTCTCTCTCTCTCCCTCTCTCCCTCTCTCCCTCTCTCCCTCTCTCCCTCTCTCCTCTCTCTCTATCTGTCCAGGAGGAGTCAGTGATGAAAACAGTGAAGCTGAAAGAGGAGCACGTCAACGTGATCCAGCAGTTAGAACAGACCATCGAGGACCTGCGGACTAAGATAGCTGAGCTGGAGGAACAGTACCCCCTGGAGAGTGGTGGGGAGGGGGGTCTGTACAGGGAGGTCTGTGATGTAGACCTACAGACTGAGGAGAGGATGGTGAAGGAGGTCTGTGATGTAGACCTACAGACTGAGGAGAGGATAGTGGAGGTCTGTGATGTAGACCTACAGACTGAGGAGAGGATAGTGGAGGTCTGTGATGTAGACCTACAGACTGAAAGTCTTCTGAGTTGTCTAGAGGCCAAGTCTGTCCAGACGTCGCCTATGGAGGAAAGCTTTAAGTTTAAAGTGCCTTTACCGGACCAGATGCCACCCTCCTTTGTAAAGGAGAATGGAGGAGTGACCACCTTGTCTTCCTCCTGTCAACCTAATCTCCCCTCAGAACTGGCCCTGTCCCTACCCATACCCTTCTCCCCCAAGGCCGGACCAGCATTTGTCTGTACGTGCCAACAGCAGCAACAGAGTGGCATTAAACCACCTCCTCTACCAGGGGGTATGATGCCCCCCCCTCCCCCACCTCCTTTACCAGGGGATATGATGCCCCCCCCTCCCCCACCTCCTCTACCAGGGGGTATGATGCCCCCCCCTCCCCCACCTCCTCTACCTGGCATGGGGATGGCACCTCCCCCACCCCCTCTACCAGGTGGCTGTGGCCCCCCACCACCTCCACCATTACCTGGGATGATGGGGATGGCACCTCCCCCACCCCCTCTACCAGGTGGCTGTGGCCCCCCACCACCTCCACCATTACCTGGGATGTGCCCTCCTCCACCCCCTCTACCAGGTGGCTGTGGCCCCCCACCACCTCCTCCATTACCTGGGATGTGCCCTCCTCCACCCCCTCTACCAGGTGGCTGTGGCCCCCCACCTCCTCCACCATTACCTGGGATGTGCCCTCCTCCACCCCCTCTACCAGGTGGCTGTGGCCCCCCACCACCTCCACCATTACCTGGGATGTGCCCTCCTCCACCCCCTCTACCAGGTGGCTGTGGCCCCCCACCTCCTCCACCATTACCTGGGATGGGCGGTCCTCCTCCTCCACCATTACCTGGGATGGGCGGTCCTCCTCCTCCTCCTCCTCCTCCACCCTGTGGCTTGGGCTCCCTGGTCCCTCCCCTACCCATGGGACTGTATGCTCTAAGCATGGCCCATGAGAAACCTCCCCGGAAAGGAGTGGTGGAGCCTCCCAGGCCCATGAAACCTCTCTACTGGACCAGGATACAGCTCAACTCGGCTCAACACAAAAAGTAATCAATCAATCAAATGTATTTAACAAGCCCTTTTTTTTTTTCAGCAGTTGTCACAAAAGTGCTATGCTAAAAAGTAATCATGTGACAGCTGTGGTCCTCTGTAGCTCAGCTGGTAGAGCACGGCGCTTGTAACGCCAAGGTAGTGGGTTCGATCCCCGGGACCACCCAAACACAAAAATGTATGCACGCATGACTGTAAGTCGCTTTGGATAAAAGCGTCTGCTAAATGGCATATTATATTATATTATTACAGCTATGCTAGTTACAGAAGCGTCTGGGCCTGTGTGATTTTAGATGGAATACTGATCCTGGATCAGCGGTCTTATTCTGAGACTCTTTGTGGACCTTGCTGTATTGTTTCAGACCATGGCCCCAACCTAAGAGGATTCTGCTCAGCATTTATGATAGTGTGGACAAGGCTGTTTCTGAAAATGCCTACACAGGAAGGGTCGGTCGGAGTATGAGTTCAAATCAAAGTATGTGAAACGGAGCACAGAGGGCACTTCTCAGATGCGTACTCCGTTTGTACATAGTTTTTAAGCGTCGATGTAAGTTTCAACAAAGTATGCACAGAAAAAGTACGAATCCACGTAAACAACTACGCAACATTTCTTGAAAACCATGGAGGCCATTATTTGAGCTAAAGTGAGAGAAAATAAACGGCAACTTGGGAATGAAATGTTGCCCTTTCACATCTCAATACTTTATCTTGATATGTTAATAAATACATACTCTGTTCATTTTGGCATTTTGACCTGCCTACAATACATAGGCGTGTGTAGATCGCAAGCCCATAGTAAGTCAATAGGGCTAACTGACTAGCTGCTACTGTCAATAGGGCTAACTGGCTAGCTGCTACTGTCAATAGGGCTAACTGGTTAGCTACTGCTGTCAATAGGGCTAACTGGCTAGCTACTATTGTCAATAGGGCTAACTGGCTAGCTACTGCTGTCAATAGGGCTAACTGGCTAGCTACTGCTGTCAATAGGGCTAACTGGCTAGCTACTGCTGTCAATAGGGCTAACTGGCTAGCTACTGCTGTCAATAGGGCTAACTGGCTAGCTACTACTGTCAATAGAGCTAGCTGCTACTGTCAATAGGGCTAACTGCTACTGCCAATAGGGCTAACTGGCTAGCTACTACTGTCAATAGGGCTAACTGGCTAGCCATGAAGAATTGGCATGTACTTTGCATAACATTCGTTTTAGGTCATTTTTGCCTGTTAAACTATCTGGCCAGCTAGATTTTTATGATTCACATACTGTATATCTAGCTGATAGTTATGACGTAAAACATTTGCTTTGTGTATATCTTGTTTGGTCTCTATTGTTGCCATTGTCCTGGCTGGAAGAACGTTCAGTGAAGGGGGAGGAGCAGCCTGAGGTAATACAGTAGGGGGAGGGGTCAGTGAACGGGGAGGAGCAGCCTGAGGTAATACAGTAGGGGGAGGGGTCAGTGAACGGGGAGGAGCAGCCTGAGGTAACACAGTAGAGGGAGGGGTCAGTGAACGGGGAGGAGCAGCCTGAGGTAATACAGTAGGGGGAGGGGTCAGTGAACGGGGAGGAGCAGCCTGAGGTAATACAGTAGGGGGAGGGGTCAGTGAACGGGGAGGAGCAGCCTGAGGTAATACAGTAGGGGGAGGGGTCAGTGAACGGGGAGGAGCAGCCTGAGGTAATACAGTAGGGGGAGGGGTCAGTGAACGGGGAGGAGCAGCCTGAGGTAATACAGTAGGGGGAGGGGTCAGTGAACGGGGAGGAGCAGCCAGTAGAGGGAGTGCTTCTCAAATGGAATGTTTTAATGTGTTCTCCACACTCGTCCTCCAGAGAACGTCCTCCAGAGAACGTCCTCCAGAGAACGTCCTCGGGGAATGTGCTCAGAGCATGACAGTGTGGAGCACGGTAGAATGCATATTGAGAAACCACCATAACTCAGTGAAATGAAAAAAAGATGTGTTAGAAGCGTGAAGCTGAGGTTTGAATGAAAACAGGTGGCGTCCAGGCAGCATATGGTTAGACTGGACCCTCTCTGGCAGCATGTGGTTAGACTGGACCCTCTCTGGCAGCATGTGGTTAGACTGGACCCTCTCTGGCAGCATGTGGTTAGACTGGACCCTCTCTGGCAGCATGTGGTTAGACTGGACCCTCTCTGGCAGCATGTGGTTAGACTGGACCCTCTCTGGCAGCATGTGGTTAGACTGGACAGGCAGCATGTGGTTAGACTGGACCCTCTCTGGCAGCATGTGGTTAGACTGGACCCTCTCTGGCAGCATGTGGTTAGACTGGACCCTCTCTGGCAGCATGTGGTTAGACTGGACCCTCTCTGGCAGCATGTGGTTAGACTGGACCCTCTCTGGCAGCATGTGGTTAGACTGGATCCTCTCTGGCAGCATGTGGTTAGACTGGACCCTCTCTGGCAGCATGTGGTTAGACTGGACCCTCTCTGGCAGCATGTGGTTAGACTGGACCCTCTCTGGCAGCATGTGGTTAGACTGGACCCTCTCTGGCAGCATGTGGTTAGACTGGACCCTCTCTGGCAGCATGTGGTTAGACTGGACAGGCAGCATGTGGTTAGACTGGACCCTCTCTGGCAGCATGTGGTTAGACTGGACCCTCTCTGGCAGCATGTGGTTAGACTGGACCCTCTCTGGCAGCATGTGGTTAGACTGGACCCTCTCTGGCAGCATGTGGTTAGACTGGACCCTCTCTGGCAGCATGTGGTTAGACTGGACAGGCAGCATGTGGTTAGACTGGACCCTCTCTGGCAGCATGTGGTTAGACTGGACCCTCTCTGGCAGCATGTGGTTAGACTGGACCCTCTCTGGCAGCATGTGGTTAGACTGGACCCTCTCTGGCAGCATGTGGTTAGACTGGATCCTCTCTGGCAGCATGTGGTTAGACTGGACCCTCTCTGGCAGCATGTGGTTAGACTGGACCCTCTCTGGCAGCATGTGGTTAGACTGGACAGGCAGCATGTGGTTAGACTGGACCCTCTCTGGCAGCATGTGGTTAGACTGGACCCTCTCTGGCAGCATGTGGTTAGACTGGACCCTCTCTGGCAGCATGTGGTTAGACTGGACCCTCTCTGGCAGCATGTGGTTAGACTGGACCCTCTCTGGCAGCATGTGGTTAGACTGGACCCTCTCTGGCAGCATGTGGTTAGACTGGACCCTCTCTGGCAGCATGTGGTTAGACTGGACCCTCTCTGGCAGCATGTGGTTAGACTGGACCCTCTCTGGCAGCATGTGGTTAGACTGGACCCTCTCTGGCAGCATGTGGTTAGACTGGACCCTCTCTGGCAGCATGTGGTTAGACTGGACCCTCTCTGGCAGCATGTGGTTAGACTGGACCCTCTCTGGCTGGCTGGCTGGAGAACAGCTTTGGAGGTATTTGATACAAACAGGTTTTGAATTTTGAACCATCGAACAAGAAATGCCAAGCTGGTTAAACGGACAATGTGACAGTCTAGGAAAACAAGCTAGAGGCAGAACAATACGATTACCCCCACAGTAGTGACATCAGTTGATAGTAGAATAGATGCTGTGTCAATTGTTTTTAATGGAAATGTATTGATTTGCTGTCACAATACCAAATGAAATATGGACGAAAAGTTAGATGATATTTCTCACTCAAGGTGTAATACTGTAACGCCTATGTGATTCCAACGGTCACGACCTCACTAACCCTTCCCTCATCCTAGAGACGTCCTCAAGGTGTATCACTGTAACGCCTATGTGGTTCCAAAGGTCACGACCTCACTAACTCTTTCCCTCATCCTAGAGACGTCCTCAAGGTGTAACACTGTAACGCCTATGTGGTCCAACGGTCACGACCTCACTAACTCTTTCCCTCATCCTAGAGACGTCCTCAAGGTGTAACACTGTAACGCCTATGTGGTTCCAAAGGTCACGACCTCACTAACTCTTTCCCTCATCCTAGAGACGTCCTCAAGGTGTAACACTGTAACGCCTATGTGGTTCCAAAGGTCACGACCTCACTAACTCTTTCCCTCATCCTAGAGACGTCCTCAAGGTGTATCACTGTAACGCCTATGTGGTTCCAACGGTCACGACCTCACGAACTCTTTCCCTCATCCTAGAGACGTCCTCAAGGTGTAACACTGTAACGCCTATGTGGTTCCAAAGGTCACGACCTCACTAACTCTTTCCCTCATCCTAGAGAGGCGAGTGTGTCGCTGGTCTGGGACAAGATAGAGGAGCCTGACGTGAACTTTGAGGAGTTTGTGGAGCTGTTCTCCAAGACTGCTGTGAAGGAGAAGAAGAAACCCCTGTCTGATACCATCACCAAGTCTAAAGCCAAACAGGTGAGATCTGATACCATCGCCAAGTCTAAAGCCAAACAGGTGAGATCTGACACCATCGCCAAGTCTAAAGCCAAACAGGTGAGATCTGACACCATCACCAAGTCTAAAGCCAAACAGGTGAGATCTGATACCATCACCAAGTCTAAAGCCAAACAGGTGAGATCTGATACCATAACCAAGTCTAAAGCCAAACAGGTGAGAGCAGATTTTTATACG
Source organism: Coregonus lavaretus (assembly GCF_964263955.1). Classification (NCBI taxonomy): domain Eukaryota; kingdom Metazoa; phylum Chordata; class Actinopteri; order Salmoniformes; family Salmonidae; genus Coregonus; species Coregonus lavaretus. The sequence continues at coordinate 107,021 of NW_028164123.1, forward strand.
CAAAAATGGTGCTCGTTTAGCAAATTTGATCTCGGTCGTTGAATATGGTTTAAATGTTTATTGCCACGCTAAGTAGGATAGAGTGAGACTGGACCTTTTTCATCTCTGACCCTGGTAATGTCTTTTAAAACTGCCGGGGTATCTCTGCATCCCCAGTCAGAGCCTGTGATGTTGGAGGAGATGGATACAACAGTCTTTTATTGACTAGCTTTGACAGTCTAGAGCCAGACGTGATATGCACAAAATAGAGGCTTCCATCCGTGGCCAAACTGGGCCAGACAGTTTCCCCTTGATGTTCCCTGTTTGGTTTCTGAATCAGCCTGTGTCCCAAATGAAACCCTAGTCCCTAAATAGTGCACTACTTTTGACCAGAGCCCGTCTTACTCTATGTAGGGAATAGGCTATAATTTGGGACACAGTCCCTGTATCAGTTATCTACATCACTTCCTGCCCTGTCCTCCTGTCCTATTCCCCTGTCGTCCTGTCCTCCTGTCGTCCTGTCCTCCTGTCCTGTCCTCCTGTCCTATTCCCCTGTCGTCCTGTCCTCCTGTCGTCCTGTCCTCCTGTCCTATTCCCCTGTCGTCCTGTCCTCCTGTCGTCCTGTCCTCCTGTCCTGTCCTAATCTCCTGTCCTGTCCTCCTGTCCTATTCCCCTGTCGTCCTGTCCTCCTGTCGTCCTGTCCTCCTGTCGTCCTGTCCTCCTGTCCTGTCCTAATCTCCTGTCCTGTCCTCCTGTCCTATTTCCCTGTCCTGTCCTCCTGTCCTGTCGTCCTGTCCTCCTGTCCTGTCCTCCTGTCCTATTCCCCTGTCGTCCTGTCCTCCTGTCGTCCTGTCCTCCTGTCGTCCTGTCCTCCTGTCCTGTCCTAATCTCCTGTCCTGTCCTCCTGTCGTCCTGTCCTCCTGTCCTGTCCTAATCTCCTGTCCTGTCCTCCTGTCCTATTTCCCTGTCCTGTCCTCCTGTCCTGTCGTCCTGTCCTGTCCTCCTGTCCTGTCCTCCTGTCCTATTCCCCTGTCGTCCTGTCCTCCTGTCGTCCTGTCCTCCTGTCGTCCTGTCCTCCTGTCCTGTCCTAATCTCCTGTCCTGTCCTCCTGTCGTCCTGTCCTCCTGTCCTGTCCTAATCTCCTGTCCTGTCCTCCTGTCCTATTTCCCTGTCCTGTCCTCATGTCCTGTCGTCCTGTCCTGTCCTCCTGTCCTATTTCCCTGTCCTGTCCTATTCCCCTGTCCTCCTGTCCTGTCCTCCTGTCCTGTTCTATTCCCCTCTCCTCATGTAATTTACATTTTACATTTTAGTCATTTAGCAGATGCTCTTATCCAGAGCCACTTATAGTGAGCGCATACATTATTATTTAATTTTTTCATACTGGAATCGAACCCACAACCCTGGCGTTGCAAATGCCATGCTTTACCAACTGAGCTACATCCCTGCCGGCCATTCCCTCCCCTACCCTGGACGACACTGGGCCAATTGTGCGCCGCCCCATGTCCTATTCCCCTGTCCTCCTGTCCTGTCCTATTGTCCTGTCTTATTCTCCTGTCCTATATCTCCTGTCCTGTCCTATATCTCCTGTCCTGTCCTATATCTCCTATCCTATTTTCCTGTCATCCTGTCCTGTCATCCTGTCCTGTCCTATATCTCCTGTCCTATATCCCCTGTCCTATCCTATTCCCCTGTCGTCCTGTCCTATTCCCCTCTCCTCATGTCCTAATCCCCTGTCCTCCTGTCCTATTTTCCTGTCCTGTCCTATTGTCCTGTCCTATTGTCCAACATCCTGTCCTATTGTCCTGTCCTATTCCCCTGTCCAATGCCCCATGTCCTATTGTCCTGTCCTCCTGTCCTGTCCTATTTCCTTGTCCTCCTGTCCTATTGTCCTGTCCTCCTGTCCTGTCCTATTGTCCTGTCCTATTGTCCTGTCATCCTGTCCTATTTCCCTGTCCTGTCCTATACCCCTGTCCTCCTGTCCTGTTTATCTAGGAGTTCTCCTCCTCTCTGTCTTCCTTCCTTCCAGCTGTTCTGTTGTTCTCCTTCAGTTGAGCTGTCTGGGTTCTGGGGTTTCAGCTGAACTGTCTGGGTTCTGGGGTTTCAGCTGAACTGTCTGGGTTCTGGGGTTTCAGCTGAACTGTCTGGGTTCTGGGGTTTCAGCTGAACTGTCTGGGTTCTGGGGTTTCAGCTGAACTGTCTGGGTTCTGGGGTTTCAGCTGAACTGTCTGGGTTCTGGGGTTTCAGCTGAACTGTCTGGGTTCTGGGGTTTCAGCTGAACTGGGAATGGATGTGATCTTAGGTCCTGTCAACTTAGGCCCAGTTCTCCACTAGAATTACTGACTGTCCTCCTGAAGAATCAGATCCCTTAGTTGTCTGTTCTCATGGCTCTCTGCTCTGCCCAGGGTCCTGATCCATAGCTTTAACTGGACCAGTGGCATTATAGTGTACTGCTCTGCCCAGGGTCCTGGTCCATAGCTTTAACTGGACCAGTGGCATTATAGTGTACTGCTCTGCCCAGGGTCCTGGTCCATAGCTTTAACTGGACCAGTGGCGTTATAGTGTACTGCTCTGCCCAGGGTCCTGGTCCATAGCTTTAACTGGACCAGTGGCATTATAGTGTACTAAGGTGTGCTAGCCTGGTCCCAGATATCCTTGTGCTGTCTTACCAACTCCCATGTTCATTGTCACGGCGTGACAGAGCGAGACACAACAAACAGATCTGGGACCAGGCTAAAGGTGTCCATGATGCCAGACAGGTTCCCATATAACAAGTCCAGTATGGCACCCTATTCCGAATGGGTTCTGGTCAAAAGTAGTGCACTACAAAGAGAATGGGATGTCATTTGGGACTTAGATATATTTATTCTGGGCCCAGAACGGTGCTGAGGGTTGACTACAGTTCTACTTAGTGGTAGATGTCTGTCTGGCTGGTAGTTTCCCCTCTTCCTGTAAATGTAGCCCAACCTTTACCCATGGCTGTGCCCCTAATGCCACCCTGTTCCCTACACCGTGCACTTCTTTTGACCAGGGCACTTAGTGCACTTCTTTTGACCAGGGCCCTTGGTAAGGAGTAGGGTGCCATTGAGGAGGCAGACCATGTAGCCTGACCTCTAAACATCTAAACCATGCAGCCTGACCCCTAAACATCTAAACCATGCAGCCCGACCTCTAAACATCTAAACCATGTAGCCCGACCTAAACATCTAAACCATGTAGCCTGACCTCTAAACATCTAAACCATGTAGCCTGACCCCTAAACATCTAAACCATGCAGCCCGACCTCTAAACATCTAAACCATGTAGCCCGACCTAAACATCTAAACCATGTAGCCTGACCTCTAAACATCTAAACCATGCAGCCCGACCTCTAAACATCTGAACCATGTAGCCTGATCTCTAAACATCTAAACCATGTAGCCCGACCTAAACATCTAAACCATGTAGCCTGACCTCTAAACATCTAAACCATGCAGCCCGACCTCTAAACATCTAAACCATGTAGCCCGACCTAAACATCTAAACCATGTAGCCTGACCTCTAAACATCTAAACCATGTAGCCTGACCCCTAAACATCTAAACCATGCAGCCCGACCTCTAAACATCTAAACCATGTAGCCTGATCTCTAAACATCTAAACCATGTAGCCCGACCTCTAAACATCTAAACCATGTAGCCCGACCTCTAAACATCTAAACCATGTAGCCTGACCTCTAAACATCTAAACCATGTAGCCCGACCTCTAAACATCTAAACCATGTAGCCTGACCTCTAAACATCTAAACCATGTAGCCCGACCTCTAAACATCTAAACCATGTAGCCTGACCTCTAAACATCTAAACCATGTAGCCTGACCTCTAAACATCTAAACCATGTAGCCCGACCTCTAAACATCTAAACCATGTAGCCCGACATCTAAACCATGTAGCCCGACCTCTAAACATCTAAACCATGTAGCCCGACCTCTAAACATCTAAACCATGTAGCCTGACCTAAACATCTAAACCATGTAGCCTGACCTCTAAACATCTAAACCATGTAGCCTGACCTCTAAACATCTAAACCATGTAGCCTGACCTCTAAACATCTAAACCATGTAGCCCGACCTCTAAACATCTAAACCATGTAGCCCGACCTCTAAACATCTAAACCATGTAGCCCGGCCTAAACATCTAAACCATGTAGCCTGACCTCTAAACATCTAAACCATGTAGCCCGACCTAAACATCTAAACCATGTAGCCCGACCTCTAAACATCTAAACCATGTAGCCTGACCTCTAAACATCTAAACCATGTAGCCCGACCTCTAAACATCTAAACCATGTAGCCCGACCTCTAAACATCTAAACCATGTAGCCGACCTCTAAACATCTAAACCATGTAGCCCGACCTCTAAACATCTAAACCATGTAGCCGACCTCTAAACATCTAAACCATGTAGCCTGACCTCTAAACATCTAAACCATGTAGCCCGACCCCTAAACATCTAAACCATGTAGCCCGACCTCTAAACATCTAAACCATGTAGCCCGACCTCTAAACATCTAAACCATGTAGCCCGACCTAAACATCTAAACCATGTAGCCCGACCTCTAAACATCTAAACCATGTAGCCTGACCTAAACATCTTAACCATGTAGCCTGACCTCTAAACCATGTAGCCTGACCTCTAAACATCTAAACCATGTAGCCCGACCTCTAAACATCTAAACCATGTAGCCCGACCTCTAAACATCTAAACCATGTAGCCCGGCCTAAACATCTAAACCATGTAGCCTGACCTCTAAACATCTAAACCATGTAGCCCGACCTAAACATCTAAACCATGTAGCCTGACCTCTAAACATCTAAACCATGTAGCCTGACCTCTAAACATCTAAACCATGTAGCCCGACCTCTAAACATCTAAACCATGTAGCCCGACCTCTAAACATCTAAACCATGTAGCCGACCTCTAAACATCTAAACCATGTAGCCCGACCTCTAAACATCTAAACCATGTAGCCGACCTCTAAACATCTAAACCATGTAGCCTGACCTCTAAACATCTAAACCATGTAGCCCGACCCCTAAACATCTAAACCATGTAGCCCGACCTCTAAACATCTAAACCATGTAGCCCGACCTCTAAACATCTAAACCATGTAGCCCGACCTAAACATCTAAACCATGTAGCCCGACCTCTAAACATCTAAACCATGTAGCCTGACCTAAACATCTTAACCATGTAGCCTGACCTCTAAACCAGGTAGCCTGACCTCTAAACATCTAAACCATGTAGCCCGACCTCTAAACATCTAAACCATGTAGCCCGACCTCTAAACATCTAAACCATGTAGCCCGACCTCTAAACATCTAAACCATGTAGCCCGGCCTAAACATCTAAACCATGTAGCCTGACCTCTAAACATCTAAACCATGTAGCCTGACCTCTAAACATCTAAACCATGTAGCCCGACCTCTAAACATCTAAACCATGTAGCCCGACCTCTAAACATCTAAACCATGTAGCCGACCTCTAAACATCTAAACCATGTAGCCTGACCTCTAAACATCTAAACCATGTAGCCCGACCTCTAAACATCTAAACCATGTAGCCCGACCCCTAAACATCTAAACCATGTAGCCCGGCCTCTAAACATCTAAACCATGTAGCCTGACCTCTAAACATCTAAACCATGTAGCCTGACCTCTAAACATCTAAACCATGTAGCCTGACCTCTAAACATCTAAACCATGTAGCCTGACCTCTAAACATCTAAACCATGTAGCCCGACCTAACCATCTAAACCATGTAGCCCGACCTAAACATCTAAACCATGTAGCCCGACCTCTAAACATCTAAACCATGTAGCCTGACCTCTAAATATCTAAACCATGTAGCCCGACCTAACCATCTAAACCATGTAGCCCGACCTAAACATCTAAACCATGTAGCCCGACCTCTAAACATCTAAACCATGTAGCCCGACCTAAACATCTAAACCATGTAGCCCGACCTCTAAACATCTAAACCATGTAGCCTGACCTCTAAACATCTAAACCATGTAGCCCGACCTCTAAACATCTAAACCATGTAGCCTGACCTCTAAACATCTAAACCATGTAGCCCGACCTCTAAACATCTAAACCATGTAGCCCGACCTCTAAACATCTAAACCATGTAGCCTGACCTCTAAACATCTAAACCATGTAGCCTGACCTAAACATCTAAACCATGTAGCCCGACCTCTAAACATCTAAACCATGTAGCCCGACCTAAACATCTAAACCATGTAGCCCGACCTCTAAACATCTAAACCATGTAGCCCGACCTAAACATCTAAACCATGTAGCCCGACCTCTAAACATCTAAACCATGTAGCCCGACCTCTAAACATCTAAACCATGTAGCCCGACCTCTAAACATCTAAACCATGTAGCCCGGCCTAAACATCTAAACCATGTAGCCTGACCTCTAAACATCTAAACCATGTAGCCCGACCTAAACATCTAAACCATGTAGCCCGGCCTCTAAACATCTAAACCATGTAGCCCGACCTCTAAACATCTAAACCATGTAGCCCGACCTCTAAACATCTAAACCATGTAGCCCGACCTAAACATCTAAACCATGTAGCCCGACCTCTAAACATCTAAACCATGTAGCCCGGCCTAAACATCTAAACCATGTAGCCCGACCTCTAAACATCTAAACCATGTAGCCTGACCTCTAAACATCTAAACCATGTAGCCTGACCTAAACATCTAAACCATGTAGCCTGACCTCTAAACATCTAAACCATGTAGCCCGACCTCTAATCATCTAAACCATGTAGCCCGGCCTAAACATCTAAACCATGTAGCCTGATCTCTAAACATCTAAACCATGTAGCCTGACCTCTAAACATCTAAACCATGTAGCCCGACCTCTAAACATCTAAACCATGTAGCCCGACCTCTAAACATCTAAACCATGTAGCCCGACCTCTAAACATCTAAACCATGTAGCCCGACCTCTAAACATCTAAACCATGTAGCCCGACCTCTAAACATCTAAACCATGTAGCCCGACCTCTAAACATCTAAACCATGTAGCCCGACCTCTAAACATCTAAACCATGTAGCCCGACCTCTAAACCATGTAGCCCGACCTCTAAACCATGTAGCCTGACCTCTAAACATCTAAACCATGTATCCCGGCCTAAACATCTAAACCATGTAGCCCGACCTCTAAACATCTAAACCATGTAGCCTGACCTCTAAACATCTAAACCATGTAGCCGACCTCTAAACATCTAAACCATGTAGCCCGGCCTCTAAACATCTAAACCATGTAGCCCGACCTCTAAACATCTAAACCATGTAGCCTGACCTCTAAACCATGTAGCCCGACCTAAACATCTAAACCATGTAGCCCGACCTCTAAACATCTAAACCATGTAGCCCGACCTCTAAACATCTAAACCATGTAGCCCGACCTCTAAACATCTAAACCATGTAGCCCGACCTCTAAACATCTAAACCATGTAGCCCGGTCTCTAAAATTCTAAACCATGTAGCCCGACCTCTAAACATCTAAACCATGTAGCCTGACCTCTAAACCATGTAGCCCGACCTAAACATCTAAACCATGTAGCCCGACCTCTAAACATCTAAACCATGTAGCCCGGCCTAAACATCTAAACCATGTAGCCCGACCTCTAAACATCTAAACCATGTAGCCTGACCTAACCATGTTCAGATGAAGGGATTTCATCAGAGCTCCATAGAGCTTGGTGTTTTGACTGGAGTGGCAGAACCAGGATCTGTCATCAATAAAGAACTACGCTGCAGTAACACTAAAGCCCACAGGATCATATACAACACACACACACACACAGACACAGACACGCACACATACGCACACACACAGACACACACCACACACACACACACCACACACACAGACACACACCACACACACCACACACACACACCACATACACACACACACACACACACACAGACACACACACACACACACACAGACACACACACACACACACACAGACACACACAGAGCAGTCTTTAGCTGATCTGAGCAGTCCTGGCCTGTATAGTGTGTCTCTGTTTGAGGTTCAGTCATGGCGGAAGGAATGTAGCAGGGTTGAGGTTCAGTCATGGCGGAAGGAATGTAGCAGGCTTGAGGTTCAGTCATGGCGGAAGGAATGTAGCAGGCTTGAGGTTCAGCCATGGCGGAAGGAATGTAGCAGGGTTGAGGTTGAGACTAGGGCTGGTTGGATGTGAAGGGAGGCTTGAGGTTGAGACTAGGGCTGGTTGGATGTGAAGGGAGGCTTGAGGTTGAGACTAGGGCTGGTTGGATGTGAAGGGAGGCTTGAGGTTGAGACTAGGGCTGGTTGGATGTGAAGGGAGGGCTGAGGTTGGAGCTGGGGCTTTATGGGACTGGGGCTGAGGCAGGGGGCTGCTTGGTGTTCTGGCGTCTGTGGGGCTCATTCGTTGCGGAAGAAAGGAAATGTTCTGTCTCCACTGAGCTGCTTCTGGATCTGGATGTTGTCTGATTTAATCAGACTGGGATACATTATTTAATCGGTATACATTCTGAAACATAGGAGTGCACAATCATGGAAATGTTCCTTACAACCAGAAGAATGTTGACAAAAATTGGTCCTTCCCTCTACTGGTTGGTCCTTCAGCTGCTCGGAATTTGAGATAAAGGGCGTTGTGCTAAACAGTCATCAGCGATTGGATCATCTCTAACCAATCAGAGTATCAAAGCCAATTATGCATTTTTTTACCCACGTGTGTTCTGGCTCTGACCCAACCCATCGGTTTCTGGACCAATCAGACGGCCCAAATGTGTTGGCGTTGGGTGAAGGGTCTGGAAGGTACTCCGATCCAATGAGGAGAAGAGACTAACGTCCGTGGGCGTGGCCTAGCGTTTGGCCGGAGCTAGGAGTCTGTGTTGCCAGGCAGCAGTGTCCTCAGGATTCCTGTGATTTTACTGATTTTGAAATGTTATTTACCTGCCACAGTTACTTTTTATTTCTACCATTTTAAGTTATTCAAAAGTATTTTAAGGGCAATATTCCTGAGCCGATATTTTCTTCCGTCTTCTTTGAAGGACGGGAGCCTCATCACTTTATCTAATGTAGTCTTGTGGGCAGGTCTAAATCTGGACGCTATTTGAGTTATCAAATAAAGTGTTTGGGAATTTAAGTTGTTTCAGCGATTTTGACCTCTTTTTAAATATTCTGGTAAAGAATCTTAACTTTGAAGTCGTCCCAGTCCCATAGAGAACGATTGCAGTTAGCGGTCCAATGTTTAAAACATGACCTTAGATACTAACTGATTGGAATAATTGGTATCCTTATTTACCCCTGCTAGCTGCCAGAGGTGGCCCGGAAACATTTTATTTGAATAAAGTAACATGTTTTCCTTAGTTTCATTCCGGTCGGCATGCCAGCAATAGGAAGTGTTGAAGCTGGTATGTATCATGTTGTTTGCAGTGGTCCTCTGTATCTCAGCTGGTATGTATCATGTTGTTTGCAGTGGTCCTCTGTATCTCAGCTGGTATGTATCATGTTGTTTGCAGTGGTCCTCTGTATCTCAGCTGGTATGTATCATGTTGTTTGCAGTGGTCCTCTGTATCTCAGCTGGTATGTATCATGTTGTTTGCAGTGGTCCTCTGTAGCTCAGCTGGTATGTATCATGTTGTTTGCAGTGGTCCTCTGTATCTCAGCTGGTATGTATCATGTTGTTTGCAGTGGTCCTCTGTATCTCAGCTGGTATGTATCATGTTGTTTGCAGTGGTCCTCTGTAGCTCAGCTGGTATGTATCATGTTGTTTGCAGTGGTCCTCTGTATCTCAGCTGGTATGTATCATGTTGTTTGCAGTGGTCCTCTGTATCTCAGCTGGTATGTATCATGTTGTTTGCAGTGGTCCTCTGTATCTCAGCTGGTATGTATCATGTTGTTTGCAGTGGTCCTCTGTATCTCAGCTGGTATGTATCATGTTGTTTGCAGTGGTCCTCTGTATCTCAGCTGGTATGTATCATGTTGTTTGCAGTGGTCCTCTGTATCTCAGCTGGTATGTATCATGTTGTTTGCAGTGGTCCTCTGTATCTCAGCTGGTATGTATCATGTTGTTTGCAGTGGTCCTCTGTATCTCAGCTGGTATGTATCATGTTGTTTGCAGTGGTCCTCTGTATCTCAGCTGGTATGTATCATGTTGTTTGCAGTGGTCCTCTGTATCTCAGCTGGTATGTATCATGTTGTTTGCAGAGGTCCTCTGTATCTCAGCTGGTATGTATCATGTTGTTTGCAGAGGTCCTCTGTATCTCAGCTGGTATGTATCATGTTGTTTGCAGTGGTCCTCTGTATCTCAGCTGGTATGTATCATGTTGTTTGCAGTGGTCCTCTGTATCTCAGCTGGAATAGCACGGCGCTGGTCCTCTGTATCTCAGCTGGTATGTATCATGTTGTTTGCAGTGGTCCTCTGTATCTCAGCTGGTATGTATCATGTTGTTTGCAGTGGTCCTCTGTATCTCAGCTGGTATGTATCATGTTGTTTGCAGTGGTCCTCTGTATCTCAGCTGGTATGTATCATGTTGTTTGCAGTGGTCCTCTGTATCTCAGCTGGTATGTATCATGTTGTTTGCAGTGGTCCTCTGTATCTCAGCTGGTATGTATCATGTTGTTTGCAGTGGTCCTCTGTATCTCAGCTGGTATGTATCATGTTGTTTGCAGAGGTCCTCTGTATCTCAGCTGGTATGTATCATGTTGTTTGCAGTGGTCCTCTGTATCTCAGCTGGTATGTATCATGTTGTTTGCAGTGGTCCTCTGTATCTCAGCTGGTATGTATCATGTTGTTTGCAGTGGTCCTCTGTATCTCAGCTGGTATGTATCATGTTGTTTGCAGTGGTCCTCTGTATCTCAGCTGGTATGTATCATGTTGTTTGCAGTGGTCCTCTGTATCTCAGCTGGTATGTATCATGTTGTTTGCAGTGGTCCTCTGTATCTCAGCTGGTATGTATCATGTTGTTTGCAGAGGTCCTCTGTATCTCAGCTGGTATGTATCATGTTGTTTGCAGAGGTCCTCTGTATCTCAGCTGGTATGTATCATGTTGTTTGCAGAGGTCCTCTGTATCTCAGCTGGTATGTATCATGTTGTTTGCAGAGGTCCTCTGTATCTCAGCTGGTATGTATCATGTTGTTTGCAGTGGTCCTCTGTATCTCAGCTGGTATGTATCATGTTGTTTGCAGTGGTCCTCTGTATCTCAGCTGGTATGTATCATGTTGTTTGCAGTGGTCCTCTGTATCTCAGCTGGTATGTATCATGTTGTTTGCAGTGGTCCTCTGTATCTCAGCTGGTATGTATCATGTTGTTTGCAGTGGTCCTCTGTATCTCAGCTGGTATGTATCATGTTGTTTGCAGTGGTCCTCTGTATCTCAGCTGGTATGTATCATGTTGTTTGCAGTGGTCCTCTGTAGCTCAGCTGGTATGTATCATGTTGTTTGCAGTGGTCCTCTGTATCTCAGCTGGTATGTATCATGTTGTTTGCAGTGGTCCTCTGTATCTCAGCTGGTATGTATCATGTTGTTTGCAGTGGTCCTCTGTAGCTCAGCTGGTATGTATCATGTTGTTTGCAGTGGTCCTCTGTATCTCAGCTGGTATGTATCATGTTGTTTGCAGTGGTCCTCTGTATCTCAGCTGGTATGTATCATGTTGTTTGCAGAGGTCCTCTGTATCTCAGCTGGTATGTATCATGTTGTTTGCAGTGGTCCTCTGTATCTCAGCTGGTATGTATCATGTTGTTTGCAGTTTAGTCAGATTGAAGATCTGTTTTAGGAACCTGATTTTTACGGTAAGAGGATAAAATACTGAGCATTCTGATGAGGATTGCATGTGAATTAATATTTCTGAAACGCTTAATGCTTATGTCTTAGCCGAGTTGGGTCAAATAAAACATTGCAGTGCATAGACTATTTATTTTTTAATGCCACTGCAATTGTCTTTTATTGAAAAGCCTGACAATATTTTTCTTTAAATTAATCGACTAAATATGCTGTCATTTCTTTTGGGGACATATTATGGTGAACGTTTTTAAGAGAATGTTTCCTAGTTGAATCACTCCGTTCTCATTTGGTTTTCAGCTCTTTCATTCACCAAATCAATTGTCCTTATCAAAGTATGTATCGTACACTGTGGTAACAATGTCGTTCTGCCTCCTCATTCATCTGATAAAAGCCTTTTTACTCTTTCCATTGTTGATGGTCTAGCCCCAGTCTGATGTCATGGCTGTTGACGTCACAGCAATTCTCTAGCCCCTAGCTGGCTGTGGAATGCAAAAGAGCCAATCAGTTCTGTTTTACTGTGTGTCCCGATCACATTTTACAGACTGTAATGGTCACAGATGAAAGACAAGGGGGGCCTTTTTATATTTTAAGCATCAGTAGTGTAAGTGCTGTTCTAGGACCAGGTTTGCCACCTGACCAAAGTACACCTTTTCATTGTGATCTAAAAGGCACTGATCCTAGATCAGACTAGATATGGGGCCCAGAGCTCTAACATGTCCTCCCATCCAGGAGAGGCCCATTTTCCTTCCATTCCTCCGTAATCTTGCAGAGCAGAACTGACGGACGTACTGAGTCCAGTTTACGTGGTTAGATCTTGGTTGGTGGGTCCTGGTGACTGGTGACACACCGACCAACCGGGGATATTCGGGGTCATCTGTTTACTTTCTGAAGGGGAAAGTTTATGTCTGTACGTAATACACTTCTGCTTAGATGGAGATTGTTTCCAGCCATTGACGCAGGCTGAATAACAGTGGAAAACTGACCATTGTCTTGAGTTTCTGATACAAATCAGAAAACATGGTTTAAAAAATGTTAGTTTTTTTAGTTTTCTTGGTCTGCAGGGAAAGCACAGTAAACACACGCTGCTCCAGTCTCTGGCTAAGTCCCAAATAGCACCCTATTCCCTGTAGTGGACTATGGGGCCAGGGCAATGCAAATAATCTGGGTAGCCATTTGATTAGCTGTTCAGGAGTCTTACGTCTTGGGTGTTGTTTACAAATATACACAGACCGCCACCCCTTGTCTTACCGGAGTCAGCCGTTCTATCCTGCCGATGTAGCGTATATCCCACCAGCTGTATGTTATCCATGTTGTCGTTCAGCCACGACTCGGTGAAACATAAGGTATTACAGTTTTTAATGTCCCGTTGGTAGGATAACCTTAATCGTAGCTCGTTATCCAATGATTGTATGTTGGCTAATAGGACTGATGGTAGAGGCAGATTACCTACTCGCCACCGGATCCTTACAAGGCACCCCAACCTACGTCCCCGATATCTCCGTCTCTTTCTCCTGCGAATGACAGGGATTTGGGCCTTCTCGGGTGTCTGAAATAAATCCTTCGCGCCCAACTCGTTAAAGACCAAAATCTTCGTCCAGTACGAGGTGAGTAATGTCTGTCCTGATATCCAGAAGCTCTTTTCGGTCGTAAGAGACGGTGGCAGAAACATTATGTACAGAATAAGTTACAAATGACGCGAAAAAACACACAATAGAACAATTGGTTAGGAACCCGTAAAAACGGCAGCCATCTCCTCCGGCTCCATTATCTCCATATATCCAAGCATAAATTGGCTTTAAGACACACTGCTACAGTCTTGTGGTGAGGTCACTGTGGGTCTCTCACTCTCTCACTCTCACTCTCTCTCTCTCTCTCTCTCTCTCGCTCACCTACCTACCTACTGGCCTGTTTCTAAACCTCCTACGAGATCATTATTTAATCAGAGAACAGGGAGAGTTGAGTCGTTCAGTGTGCGACAGCTGCTGATGGGGAAATGGACGCCAGTCATTTCTAATCACACTGTTTTTATTATTATTTAATTGCCAAAACTGACCTAGGGCCTGTTGAGGTGAAAACAAGGAAATGGAATGGTTCTGATTATAGACAGAATATTGTATGTCAAATAGCATACATTTTCATAAGATGCAAGGTTGAAGCAGAAGGCATTTCCTGCTGCATGTGATGGAATGAGCACAGAACTACGCAGACAATGAAGTACAGAAAAAAGTCAATCATATCCTGAAAATGTTGGCTTGTGGTTATCACTTTGTACCCTTAATAAAACTGTTCTCACCACTAAATGTCAGTTGGAAAACCGTGAACTTGGATGAGACTCGGTAGTATCGAAGAGTTGTGGGTAGGGAAGGCCAGGTTCACATTTTCTTCCCCTAAACACATAAGAAAAGAAGATTAGAATGTCAGGCTTTTAAAATCAATTTCCAATAACTGCCCCTCCCGCTCTCTCTCTCTCTCTCTCCTCCCCCCCAATTTAAGGGCTTTATTGGCATGGGGAAACGTGTGTTAACGTTGCCAAAGCAAGTGAAGTAGATAATAAACAAAAGTGAAATAAACAATAAATATTAACAGTAAACATTACACTCAGAAGTTCCAAAAGAATAAAGACATTTCAAATGTCATATTATGTATATATACAGTGTTGTAACAATGTGCAAATAGTTAAAGTACAAATGGGGAAATAAATCAACATAAATATGGGTTGTATTTACAATGGTGTTTGTTCTTCACTGGTTGCCCTTTTCTTGTGGCAACAGGTCAAATCTTGCAGCTGTGATGGCACACTGTGGTATTTCACCCAATAGATATGGGAGTTAATCAAAATTGTTTTTTTTTTCGTATTCTTTGTGGGTCTGTGTAATCTGAGGGAAATATGTGTCTCTAATATGGTCATACATTTGGCAGGAGGTTAGGAAGTGCAGCTCAGTTTCCACCTCATTTTGAGAGCCAGGTTTGCCTACGGAGGCCTTTCTCAATAGCAAGGCTATGCTCACTGAGTCTGTACATAGTCAAAGGTTTCCTTAAATTTGGGTCAGTCACAGTGGTCAGGTATTCTGCCACTCTGTACTCTCTGTTTAGGGCCAAATAGCAT
>NW_028164122.1:0-37476 GCF_964263955.1 Coregonus lavaretus
AGTACAGTAACCCCAGTACAGTAACCCTAACCCCAGTACAGTAACCCTAACCCCAGTACAGTAACACCAGTACAGTAAACCCCAGTACAGTAACCCTAACCCAGTACAGTAACCCCCAGTACAGTAACCCTAACCCCAGTACAGTAACCCCAGTAACCCCAGTACAGTAACCCTAACCCCAGTACAGTAACCCAGTACAGTAACACCAGTACAGTAACCTCCAGTACAGTAACCCTACCCAGTACAGTAACCCTAACCCCAGTCTAACCCCAGTACAGTAACCCCAGTACAGTAACCCTAACCCCAGTACAGTAACCCCAGTACAGTAACCCCAGTACAGTAACCCTAACCCCAGTACAGTAACCCCAGTACAGTAACCCCAGTACAGTAACCCTAACCCCAGTACAGTAACCCTAACCCCAGTACAGTAACCCCAGTACAGTAACCCTAACCCCAGTACAGTAACCCTAACCCCAGTACAGTAACCCTAACCCCAGTACAGTAACCCCAGTACAGTAACCCCAGTACAGTAACCCTAACCCCAGTACAGTAACCCTAACCCCAGTACAGTAACCCTAACCCCAGTACAGTAACCCTAACCCCAGTACAGTAACCCCAGTACAGTAACCCTAACCCCAGTACAGTAACCCTAACCCCAGTACAGTAACCCCAGTACAGTAACCCTAACCCCAGTACAGTAACCCTAACCCCAGTACAATAACCCTAACCCCAGTACAGTAACCCCAGTACAGTAACCCTAACCCCAGTACAGTAACCCTAACCCCAGTACAGTAACCCTAACCCCAGTACAGTAACCCCAGTACAGTAACCCTAACCCCAGTACAGTAACCCCAGTACAGTAACCCTAACCCCAGTACAGTAACCCTAACCCCAGTACAATAACCCTAACCCCAGTACAGTAACCCCAGTACAGTAACCCTAACCCCAGTACAGTAACCCTAACCCCAGTACAGTAACCCTAACCCCAGTACAGTAACCCTAACCCCAGTACAGTAACCCCAGTACAGTAACCCTAACCCCAGTACAGTAACCCCAGTACAGTAACCCTAACCCCAGTACAGTAACCCTAAACCCAGTACAGTAACCCTAACCCCAGTACAGTAACCCTACCCAGTCAGTACAGTAACCCTAACCCCAGTACAGTAACCCCAGTACAGTAACCCTAACCCCAGTACAGTAACCCCAGTACAGTACAGTAACCCCAGTACAGTAATCCTAACCCCAGTACAGTACAGTAACCCCAGTACAGTAACCCCAGTACAGTAACCCTAACCCCAGTACAGTAACCCCAGTACAGTAACCCTAACCCCAGTACAGTAACCCTAACCCCAGTACAGTACAGTAACCCCAGTACAGTAACCCCAGTACAGTACCCTAACCCCAGTACAGTACAGTAACCCCAGTACAGTAACCCCAGTACAGTAACCCTAACCCCAGTACAGTAACCCCAGTACAGTAACCCTAACCCCAGTACAGTAACCCCAGTACAGTACAGTAACCCCAGTACAGTAACCCCAGTACAGTAACCCTAACCCAGACAGTAACCCCAGTACAGTAACCCCAGTACAGTAACCCTAACCCCAGTACAGTAACCCTAACCCCAGTACAGTACAGTAACCCTAACCCCAGTACAGTAACCCCAGTACAGTAACCCTAACCCCAGTACAGTAACCCCAGTACAGTACAGTAACCCCAGTACAGTAATCCTAACCCCAATACAGTACAGTAACCCCAGTACAGTAACCCTAACCCCAGTACAGTAACCCTAAACCCAGTACAGTAACCCTAACCCCAGTACAGTACAGTAACCCTAACCCCAGTACAGTAACCCCAGTACAGTAACCCTAACCCCAGTACAGTAACCCCAGTACAGTAACCCCAGTACAGTACAGTAACCCCAGTACAGTAACCCCAGTACAGTAACCCTAACCCCAGTACAGTAACCCCAGTACAGTAACCCTAACACCAGTACAGTAACCCCAGTACAGTAACCCTAACCCCAGTACAGTAACCCCAGTACAGTACAGTAACCCCAGTACAGTAACCCTAACCCAGTACAGTAATCCTAACCCCAGTACAGTAACCCTAACCCAGTACAGTAATCCTAACCCCAGTACAGTAACCCCAGTACAGTACAGTAACCCCAGTACAGTACAGTAACCCCAGTACAGTAATCCTAACCCCAGTACAGTACAGTAACCCCAGTACAGTAACCCTAACCC
The DNA here is from genome assembly GCF_964263955.1 of Coregonus lavaretus. Taxonomy (NCBI): domain Eukaryota; kingdom Metazoa; phylum Chordata; class Actinopteri; order Salmoniformes; family Salmonidae; genus Coregonus; species Coregonus lavaretus. The sequence continues at coordinate 2,244 of NW_028164122.1, forward strand.
CAGTACAGTAACCCCAGGACAGTAACCCTAACCCCAGTACAGTAACCCCAGTACAGTACAGTAACCCCAGTACAGTAATCCTAACCCCAGTACAGTACAGTAACCCCAGTACAGTAACCCTAACCCCAGTACAGTACAGTAACCCTAACCCCAGTACAGTAACCTAACCCCAGTACAGTAACCCTAACCCCAGTACAGTAATCCTAACCCCAGTACAGTAACCCCAGTACAGTAACCCCAGTACAGTAACCCTAACCCAGTACAGTACAGTAACCCCAGTACAGTAACCCTAACCCCAGTACAGTAATCCTAACCCCAGTACAGTAACCCCAGTACAGTAACCCTAATCCAGTACAGTAACCCCAGTACAGTAACCCCAGTACAGTAACCCTAACCCCAGTACAGTAACCCTAACCCAGTACAGTAACCCTAACCCCAGTACAGTAACCCCAGTACAGTAACCCCAGTACAGTAACCCTAACCCCAGTACAGTAACCCTAACCCCAGTACAGTAACCACAGTACAGTAACCCCAGTACAGTAACCCTAACCCCAGTACAGTAACCCCAGTACAGTAACCCTAACCCCAGTACAGTAACCCCAGTACAGTAACCCTAACCCCAGTACAGTAACCCCAGTACAGTAACCCCAGTACAGTAACCCCAGTACAGTAACCCTAACCCCAGTACAGTAACCCTAACCCCAGTACAGTAACCCTAAACCCAGTACAGTAACCCTAACCCCAGTACAGTAACACCAGTACAGTAACCACAGTACAGTAACCCTAACCCCAGTACAGTAACCCTAACCCAGTACAGTAACCCTAACCCCAGTACAGTAACCACAGTACAGTAACACCAGTACAGTAACCCTAAACCCAGTACAGTAAACCTAAACCCAGAACAGTAACCCTAACCCCAGTACAGTAACCCCAGTACAGTAACCCCAGTACAGTAACCCTAAACCCAGTACAGTAACCCTAACCCCAGTACAGTAACCCCAGTACAGTAACCCTAACCCCAGTACAGTAACCCTAACCCAGTACAGTAACCCCAGTACAGTACAGTAACCCCAGTACAGTAACCCTAACCCCAGTACAGTAACCCTAACCCCAGTACAGTAACCCTAACCCAGTACAGTAACCCTAACCCCAGTACAGTAACCACAGTACAGTACAGTAACCCCAGTACAGTAACCCTAACCCCAGTACAGTAACCCTAACCCCAGTACAGTAACCCTAAACCCAGTACAGTAACCACAGTACAGTAACCCTAAACCCAGTACAGTAACCCCAGTACAGTAACCCTAACCCCAGTACAGTAACCCCAGTACAGTAACCCTAACCCCAGTACAGTAACCCCAGTACAGTAACCCCAGTACAGTAACCCCAGTACAGTAACCCTAACCCCAGTACAGTAACCCTAACCCCAGTACAGTAACCCTAAACCCAGTACAGTAACCCTAACCCCAGTACAGTAACACCAGTACAGTAACCACAGTACAGTAACCCTAACCCCAGTACAGTAACCCTAACCCAGTACAGTAACCCCAGTACAGTAACCCTAACCCCAGTACAGTAACCCTAACCCCAGTACAGTAACCCCAGTACAGTAACCCTAACCCCAGTACAGTAACCCTAACCCCAGTACAGTAACACCAGTACAGTAACCCTAACCCCAGTACAGTAACCCTAAACCCAGTACAGTAACCCTAAACCCAGTACAGTAACCCCAGTACAGTAACCCTAAACCCAGTACAGTAACCCTAACCCCAGTACAGTAACCCTAACCCCAGTACAGTAACCCTAACCCCAGTACAGTAACCCCAGTACAGTAACCCTAACCCCAGTACAGTAACCCTAAACCCAGTACAGTAACCCTAACCCCAGTACAGTAACCCTAACCCCAGTACAGTAACCCTAACCCCAGTACAGTAACCCCAGTACAGTAACCCCAGTACAGTAACCCCAGTACAGTAACCCTAACCCCAGTACAGTAACCCTAACCCCAGTACAGTAACACCAGTACAGTAACCTTAACCCTAGTACAGTAACCCTAACCCCAGTACAGTAACACCAGTACAGTAATCCTAACCCCAGTACAGTAACCCTAACCCCAGTACAGTAACCCTAACCCCAGTACAGTAACACCAGTACAGTAACCCTAACCCCAGTACAGTAACCCTAACCCCAGTACAGTAACCCCAGTACAGTAACCCTAACCCAGTACAGTAACCCCAGTACAGTAACCCCAGTACAGTAACCCTAACCCCAGTACAGTAACCCTAACCCAGTACAGTAACCCTAACCCCAGTACAGTAACCCCAGTACAGTAACCCCAGTACAGTAACCCTAACCCCAGTACAGTAACCCTAACCCAGTACAGTAACCCTAACCCCAGTACAGTAACCACAGTACAGTACAGTAACCCCAGTACAGTAACCCTAACCCCAGTACAGTAACCCCAGTACAGTAACCTAACCCCAGTACAGTAACCCTAACCCCAGTACAGTAACCCTAACCCCAGTACAGTAACCCCAGTACAGTAACCCTAACCCCAGTACAGTAACCCCAGTACAGTATAGTAACCCCAGTACAGTAACCCCAGTACAGTAACCCTAACCCCAGTACAGTAACCCTAACCCCAGTACAGTAACTCTTAGATCTCCATACTGCCCTGACCCATACTGCCCTGACCCTAACCCATACTGCCCTGACCCTAACCCATACTGCCCTGACCCATACTGCCCTGACCCTAACCCATACTGCCCTGACCCTAACCCACACTGCCCTGACCCTAACCCATACTGCCCTGACCCATACTGCCCTGACCCTAACCCATACTGCCCTGACCCTAACCCATACTGCCCTGACCCTAACCCATACTGCCCTGACCCTAACCCATACTGCCCTGACCCTAACCCATACTGCCCTGACCCATACTGCCCTGACCCATACGGCCCTGACCCTAACCCATACTGCCCTGACCTCAGTTAGATCTTCATACTGCCCTGACCCTAACCCACACTGCCCTGACCCTAACCCATACTGCCCTGACCTCAGTTAGATCTTCATACTGCCCTGACCCTAACCCATACTGCCCTGACCCTAACCCATACTGCCCTGACCCATACTGCCCTGACCCATACGGCCCTGACCTCAGTTAGATCTTCATACTGCCCTGACCCTAACCCATACTGCCCTGACCCTAACCCATACGGCCCTGACCCTAACCCATACTGCCCTGACCTCAGTTAGATCTTCATACTGCCCTGACCCTAACCCATACTGCCCTGACCCTAACCCATACTGCCCTGACCTCAGTTTGATCTTCATACTGCCCTGACCATAACCCATACTGCCCTGACCCTAACCCATACTTTCCTGACCCTAACCCATACTGCCCTGACCCTAACCCATACTGCCCTGACCCTAACCCATACTGCCCTGACCCTAACCCATACTGCCCTGACCCTAACTGCCCTGACCCATACTGCCCTAACCCATACTGCCCTAACCCATACTGCCCTGACCCTAACCCATACTGCCCTAACCCTAACCCATACTGCCCTAACCCTAACCCATACTGCCCTGACCCATACTGCCCTGACCCATACTGCCCTGACCCTAACCCATACTGCCCTGACCCATACTGCCCTGACCTCAGTTAGATCTTCATACTGCCCTGACCCTAACCCATATTGCCCTGACCCATACTGCCCTGACCCTAACCCATACTGCCCTGACCCTAACCCATACTGCCCTGACCCTAACCCATACTGCCCTGACCCATACTGCCCTGACCCTAACCCATACTGCCCTGACCCTAACCCATACTGCCCTGACCCTAACCCATACTGCCCTGACCCTAACCCATACTGCTCTGATCCTAACCCATACTGCCCTGACCCATACTGCCCTGACCCTAACCCATACTGCCCTGACCCATACTGCCCTGACCCTAACCCATACTGCCCTGACCCTAACCCATACTGCCCTGACCCTAACCCATACTGCCCTAACCCATACTGCCCTGACCCTAACCCATACTGCCCTGACCCTAACCCATACTGCTCTGATCCTAACCCATACTGCCCTGACCCATACTGCCCTGACCCTAACCCATACTGCCCTGACCCTAACCCATACTGCCCTGACCCTAACCCATACTGCCCTGACCCTAACCCATACTGCCCTAACCCATACTGCCCTGACCCTAACCCATACTGCCCTGACCCTAACCCATACTGCCCTGACCCTAACCCATACTGCCCTGACCCATACTGCCCTGACCCTAACCCATACTGCCCTGACCCTAACCCACACTGCCCTGACCCATACTGCCCTGACCCTAACCCATACTGCCCTGACCCTGACCCATACTGCCCTGACCCTAACCCATACTGCCCTGACCCTAACCCATACTGCCCTGACCCTAACCCATACTGCCCTAACCCATACTGCCCTGACCCTAACCCATACTGCCCTGACCCTAACCCATACTGCCCTGACCCTAACCCATACTGCCCTGACCCTAACCCATACTGCCCTGACCCTAACCCATACTGCCCTGACCCTAACCCATACTGCCCTAACCCATACTGCCCTGACCCTAACCCATACTGCCCTGACCCTAACCCATACTGCCCTGACCCTAACCCATACTGCCCTGACCCTGACCCATACTGCCCTGACCCTAACCCATACTGCCCTAACCCATACTGCCCTGACCCTAACCCATACTGCCCTGACTACAGTTAGATCTGACGAAACGTCCAGCCAGTTATTACACAGGACTGACTCTGTGTTTCTATTGGTCATGGGGAGTAGACAGAAGACACTTGGTCTCATACATTAATGTGTGTGTGTGTGTGTGTGTGTGTGTGTGTGTGTGTGTGTCTAGGTGATCGTGCAGAGGTCCCTGTCAGCTAAGAACCTGTCTCATGCTAAAGGAGCGTCTATCCTGGCGTCCTACCTCAAGATGCTACCCTTTATATTCATCATCCTGCCAGGCATGATCAGTAGAGCTCTGTACCCAGGTAATTACCCTTTATATTCATCATCCTGCCAGGCATGATCAGTAGAGCTCTGTACCCAGGTAATTACCCTTTATATTCATCATACTGCCAGGCAGAGCTCTGTACCCAGGTAATTACCCTTTATATTCATCATCCTGCCAGGCATGATCAGTAGAGCTCTGTACCCAGGTAATTACCCTTTATATTCATCATCCTGCCAGGCATGATCAGTAGAGCTCTGTACCCAGGTAATTACCCTTTATATTCATCATCCTGCCAGGCATGATCAGTAGAGCTCTTGACCCAGGTAATTACCCTTTATATTCATCATACTGCCAGGCATGATCAGTAGAGCTCTGTACCCAGGTAATTACCCTTTATATTCATCATCCTGCCAGGCGTGATCAGTAGAGCTCTTGACCCAGGTAATTACCCTTTATATTCATCATCCTGCCAGGCGTGATCAGTAGAGCTCTGTACCCAGGTAATTACCCTTTATATTCATCATCCTGCCAGGCAGAGCTCTGTACCCAGGTAATTACCCTTTATATTCATCATCCTGCCAGGCATGATCAGTAGAGCTCTGTACCCAGGTAATTACCCTTTATATTCATCATACTGCCAGGCAGAGCTCTGTACCCAGGTAATTACCCTTTATATTCATCATACTGCCAGGCATGATCAGTAGAGCTCTGTACCCAGGTAATTACCCTTTATATTCATCATCCTGCCAGGCATGATCAGTAGAGCTCTGTACCCAGGTAATTACCCTTTATATTCATCATCCTGCCAGGCAGAGCTCTGTACCCAGGTAATTACCCTTTATATTCATCATCCTGCCAGGCAGAGCTCTGTACCCAGGTAATTACCCTTTATATTCATCATACTGCCAGGCATGATCAGTAGAGCTCTGTACCCAGGTAATTACCCTTTATATTCATCATACTGCCAGGCATGATCAGTAGAGCTCTGTACCCAGGTAATTACCCTTTATATTCATCATCCTGCCAGGCAGAGCTCTGTACCCAGGTAATTACCCTTTATATTCATCATCCTGCCAGGCATGATCAGTAGAGCTCTGTTCCCAGGTAATTACCCTTTATATTCATCATCCTGCCAGGCATGATCAGTAGAGCTCTGTACCCAGGTAATTACCCTTTATATTCATCATCCTGCCAGGCATGATCAGTAGAGCTCTGTACCCAGGTAATTACCCTTTATATTCATCATCCTGCCAGGCATGATCAGCAGAGCTCTGTACCCAGGTAATTACCCTTTATATTCATCATCCTGCCAGGCATGATCAGCAGAGCTCTGTACCCAGGTAATTACCCTTTATATTCATCATCCTGCCAGGCATGATCAGTAGAGCTCTGTACCAAGGTAATTACCCTTTATATTCATCATACTGCCAGGCATGATCAGTAGAGCTCTGTACCCAGGTAATTACCCTTTATATTCATCATACTGCCAGGCATGATCAGTAGAGCTCTGTACCCAGGTAATTACCCTTTATATTCATCATCCTGCCAGGCAGAGCTCTGTACCCAGGTAATTACCCTTTATATTCATCATCCTGCCAGGCATGATCAGCAGAGCTCTGTACCCAGGTAATTACCCTTTATATTCATCATCCTGCCAGGCATGATCAGCAGAGCTCTGTACCCAGGTAATTACCCTTTATATTCATCATCCTGCCAGGCATGATCAGTAGAGCTCTGTACCCAGGTAATTACCCTTTATATTCTACACCTCAGACCCAGGTAACAGCCCATCCACACTGAGCTAGATCCCCTACACCTCAGACCCAGGTAACACCCAGCCCATCCACACTGAGCTAGATCCCCTACACCTCAGACCCAGGTAACACCCAGCCCATCCACACTGAGCTAGATCCCCTCCACCTCAGACCCAGGTAACACCCAGCCCATCCACACTGAGCTAGATCCCCTACACCTCAGACCCAGGTAACACCCAGCCCATCCACACTGAGCTAGATCCCCTACACCTCAGACCCAGGTAACACCCAGCCCATCCACACTGAGCTAGATCCCCTACACCTCAGACCCAGGTAACACCCAGCCCATCCACACTGAGCTAGATCCCCTACACCTCAGACCCAGGTAACAGCCCATCCACACTGAGCTAGATCCCCTACACCTCAGACCCAGGTAACACCCAGCCCATCCACACTGAGCTAGATCCCCTACACCTCAGACCCAGGTAACAGCCCATCCACACTGAGCTAGATCCCCTACACCTCAGACCCAGGTAACACCCAGCCCATCCACACTGAGCTAGATCCCCTACACCTCAGACCCAGGTAACAGCCCATCCACACTGAGCTAGATCCCCTACACCTCAGACCCAGGTAACACCCAGCCCATCCACACTGAGCTAGATCCCCTACACCTCAGACCCAGGTAACACCCAGCCCATCCACACTGAGCTAGATCCCCTACACCTCAGACCCAGGTAACAGCCCATCCACACTGAGCTAGATCCCCTACACCTCAGACCCAGGTAACACCCAGCCCATCCACACTGAGCTAGATCCCCTACACCTCAGACCCAGGTAACACCCAGCCCATCCACACTGAGCTAGATCCCCTACACCTCAGACCCAGGTAACAGCCCATCCACACTGAGCTAGATCCCCTACACCTCAGACCCAGGTAACACCCAGCCCATCCACACTGAGCTAGATCCCCTACACCTCAGACCCAGGTAACACCCAGCCCATCCACACTGAGCTAGATCCCCTACACCTCAGACCCAGGTAACACCCAGCCCATCCACACTGAGCTAGATCCCCTACACCTCAGACCCAGGTAACAGCCCATCCACACTGAGCTAGATCCCCTACACCTCAGACCCAGGTAACACCCAGCCCATCCACACTGAGCTAGATCCCCTACACCTCAGACCCAGGTAACAGCCCATCCACACTGAGCTAGATCCCCTACACCTCAGACCCAGGTAACACCCAGCCCATCCACACTGAGCTAGATCCCCTACACCTCAGACCCAGGTAACACCCAGCCCATCCACACTGAGCTAGATCCCCTACACCTCAGACCCAGGTAACACCCCATCCACACTGAGCTAGATCCCCTACACCTCAGACCCAGGTAACACCCAGCCCATCCACACTGAGCTAGATCCCCTACACCTCAGACCCAGGTAACACCCAGCCCATCCACACTGAGCTAGATCCCCTACACCTCAGACCCAGGTAACACCCAGCCCATCCACACTGAGCTAGATCCCCTACACCTCAGACCCAGGTAACACCCAGCCCATCCACACTGAGCTAGATCCCCTACACCTCAGACCCAGGTAACACCCAGCCCATCCACACTGAGCTAGATCCCCTACACCTCAGACCCAGGTAACACCCAGCCCATCCACACTGAGCTAGATCCCCTACACCTCAGACCCAGGTAACACCCAGCCCATCCACACTGAGCTAGATCCCCTACACCTCAGACCCAGGTAACACCCAGCCCATCCACACTGAGCTAGATCCCCTACACCTCAGACCCAGGTAACAGCCCATCCACACTGAGCTAGATCCCCTACACCTCAGACCCAGGTAACACCCAGCCCATCCACACTGAGCTAGATCCCCTACACCTCAGACCCAGGTAACAGCCCATCCACACTGAGCTAGATCCCCTACACCTCAGACCCAGGTAACACCCAGCCCATCCACACTGAGCTAGATCCCCTACACCTCAGACCCAGGTAACACCCAGCCCATCCACACTGAGCTAGATCCCCTACACCTCAGACCCAGGTAACACCCAGCCCATCCACACTGAGCTAGATCCCCTACACCTCAGACCCAGGTAACACCCAGCCCATCCACACTGAGCTAGATCCCCTACACCTCAGACCCAGGTAACACCCCATCCACACTGAGCTAGATCCCCTACACCTCAGACCCAGGTAACACCCAGCCCATCCACACTGATCCCCTACACCTCAGACCCAGGTAACACCCAGCCCATCCACACTGAGCTAGATCCCCTACACCTCAGACCCAGGTAACACCCAGCCCATCCACACTGAGCTAGATCCCCTACACCTCAGACCCAGGTAACACCCAGCCCATCCACACTGAGCTAGATCCCCTACACCTCAGACCCAGGTAACAGCCCATCCACACTGAGCTAGATCCCCTACACCTCAGACCCAGGTAACACCCAGCCCATCCACACTGAGCTAGATCCCCTACACCTCAGACCCAGGTAACACCCAGCCCATCCACACTGAGCTAGATCCCCTACACCTCAGACCCAGGTAACACCCAGCCCATCCACACTGAGCTAGATCCCCTACACCTCAGACCCAGGTAACACCCAGCCCATCCACACTGAGCTAGATCCCCTACACCTCAGACCCAGGTAACACCCAGCCCATCCACACTGAGCTAGATCCCCTACACCTCAGACCCAGGTAACACCCAGCCCATCCACACTGAGCTAGATCCCCTACACCTCAGACCCAGGTAACACCCAGCCCATCCACACTGAGCTAGATCCCCTACACCTCAGACCCAGGTAACACCCAGCCCATCCACACTGAGCTAGATCCCCTACACCTCAGACCCAGGTAACACCCAGCCCATCCACACTGAGCTAGATCCCCTACACCTCAGACCCAGGTAACACCCAGCCCATCCACACTGAGCTAGATCCCCTACACCTCAGACCCAGGTAACACCCAGCCCATCCACACTGAGCTAGATCCCCTACACCTCAGACCCAGGTAACACCCAGCCCATCCACACTGAGCTAGATCCCCTACACCTCAGACCCAGGTAACAGCCCATCCACACTGAGCTAGATCCCCTACACCTCAGACCCAGGTAACAGCCCATCCACACTGAGCTAGATCCCCTACACCTCAGACCTCGGCGCCAGAACCAATCAGTTGCAGGGGCCTTTGATTTCCATAGGGGGCGGGCGCTTGTTCCCTCACAATGATTTGATTGGCTGTAATAGTAAAGACCACAGGCAGCTGGTGAGTTTCCAGTTTTGGGAGGATTACAATTCATCCTCCCATTTCTACCCAACTGCATGCCAGTTAGGATTATTTTAATATGCGCATTTTCTTGGAACAGTTTCATTTCAATAATAACTTCTTTTTTTTTATCATTGTCACCTGGTTAATCATAAAAAATCTGAAATAAAATGATACAAATCTAAAAGTTCAAATTCAACTATGCTGAGAGCACCAGCCTCTACCATATGGACAGATTGATAAACTGTGATCCACTGGGGGCTAAAGAAATGGGAGACAGGGAGGAGAGAGGGGAAGGAGAGACAGGAAGGAGAGAGAGAGGGGAAGGAGAGGAAGGAAGGAGAGAGAGAGGAATGAGAGAGAGGGGAAGGAGAGAGAGGAAGGAAGGAGAGAGAGGAAGGAGAGAGAGGGGAAGGAGAGAGAGAGGAAGGAGAGAGAGAGGAAGGAGAGAGAGAGAGGAAGGAAGGAGAGAGGGGAAGGAAGGAGAGAGGGGAAGGAGAGAGAGGAAGGAGAGAGGAAGGAGAGAGAGCATAGAACTCAGAGATAGTCTATAGACCAATACAGCAGTAGGACTATAACTACCATAGAACTCAGAGATAGTCTATAGACCAATACAGCAGTAGGACTATAACTACTATAGAACTCAGAGATAGTCTATAGGTCAACACAGCAGTAGGACTATAACTACCATAGAACTCAGAGATAGTCTATAGACCAACACAGCAGTAGGACTATAACTACCATAGAACTCAGAGATAGTCTATAGACCAACACAGCAGTAGGACTATAACTACCATAGAACTCAGAGATAGTCTATAGACCAACACAGCAGTAGGACTATAACTACCATAACTACCATAGAACTCAGAGATAGTCTATATACCAACACAGCAGTAGGACTATAACTACCATAGAACTCAGAGATAGTCTATAGACCAACACAGCAGTAGGACTATAACTACCATAGAACTCAGAGATAGTCTATAGACCAACACAGCAGTAGGACTATAACTACCATAGAACTCAGAGATAGTCTATAGGCCAACACAGCAGTAGGACTATAACTACCATAGAACTCAGAGATAGTCTATAGACCAACACAGCAGTAGGACTATAACTACCACAGAACTCAGAGATAGTCTATAGGTCAACACAGCAGTAGGACTATAACTACCATAGAACTCAGAGATAGTCTATAGGCCAACACAGCAGTAGGACTATAACTACCATAGAACTCAGAGATAGTCTATAGACCAACACAGCAGTAGGACTATAACTACCACAGAACTCAGAGATAGTCTATAGGTCAACACAGCAGTAGGACTATAACTACCATAGAACTCAGAGATAGTCTATAGGTCAACACAGCAGTAGGACTATAACTACCATAGAACTCAGAGATAGTCTATAGGTCAACACAGCAGTAGGACTATAACTACCATAGAACTCAGAGATAGTCTATAGACCAATACAGCAGTAGGACTATAACTACCATAGAACTCAGAGATAGTCTATAGACCAATACAGCAGTAGGACTATAACTACCATAGAACTCAGAGATAGTCTATAGACCAACACAGCAGTAGGACTATAACTACCATAGAACTCAGAGATAGTCTATAGACCAATACAGCAGTAGGACTATAACTACCATAGAACTCAGAGATAGTCTATAGACCAATACAGCAGTAGGACTATAACTACCATAGAACTCAGAGATAGTATATAGGTCAACACAGCAGTAGGACTATAACTACCATAGAACTCAGAGATAGTCTATAGACCAACACAGCAGTAGGACTATAACTACCATAGAACTCAGAGATAGTCTATAGACCAACACAGCAGTAGGACTATAACTACCATAGAACTCAGAGATAGTCTATAGACCAACACAGCAGTAGGACTATAACTACCATAGAACTCAGAGATAGTCTATAGGTCAACACAGCAGTAGGACTATAACTACCATAGAACTCAGAGATAGTCTATAGGTCAACACAGCAGTAGGACTATAACTACCATAGAACTCAGAGATAGTCTATAGACCAACACAGCAGTAGGACTATAACTACCATAGAACTCAGAGATAGTCTATAGACCAACACAGCAGTAGGACTATAACTACCATAGAACTCAGAGATAGTCTATAGACCAATACAGCAGTAGAACTATAACTACCATAGAACTCAGAGATAGTCTATAGACCAACACAGCAGTAGGACTATAACTACCATAGAACTCAGAGATAGTCTATAGACCAACACAGCAGTAGGACTATAACTACCATAGAACTCAGAGATAGTCTATAGACCAATACAGCAGTAGGACTATAACTACCATAGAACTCAGAGATAGTCTATAGGTCAACACAGCAGTAGGACTATAACTACCATAGAACTCAGAGATAGTCTATAGACCAATACAGCAGTAGGACTATAACTACCATAGAACTCGGAGATAGTCTATAGACCAACACAGCAGTAGGACTATAACTACTATAGAACTCAGAGATAGTCTATAGACCAACACAGCAGTAGGACTATAACTACCATAGAACTCAGAGATAGTCTATAGACCAATACAGCAGTAGGACTATAACTACCATAGAACTCAGAGATAGTATATAGGTCAACACAGCAGTAGGACTATAACTACCATAGAACTCAGAGATAGTCTATAGACCAACACAGCAGTAGGACTATAACTACCATAGAACTCAGAGATAGTCTATAGGTCAACACAGCAGTAGGACTATAACTACCATAGAACTCAGAGATAGTCTATAGGTCAACACAGCAGTAGGACTATAACTACCATAGAACTCAGAGATAGTCTATAGACCAACACAGCAGTAGGACTATAACTACCATAGAACTCAGAGATAGTCTATAGGTCAACACAGCAGTAGGACTATAACTACCGTAGAACTCAGAGATAGTCTATAGACCAACACAGCAGTAGGACTATAACTACCGTAGAACTCAGAGATAATCTATAGACCAACACAGCAGTAGGACTATAACTACCATAGAACTCAGAGATAGTCTATAGACCAACAAAGCAGTAGGACTATAACTACCATAGAACTCAGAGATAGTATATAGACCAATACAGCAGTAGGACTATAACTACCATAGAACTCAGAGATAGTCTATAGACCAACACAGCAGTAGGACTATAACTACCATAGAACTCAGAGACAGTCTATAGACCAATACAGCAGTAGGACTATAACTACCATAGAACTCAGAGATAGTCTATAGGTCAACGCAGCAGTAGGACTATAACTACCATAGAACTCAGAGATAGTCTATAGACCAACACAGCAGTAGGACTATAACTACCATAGAACTCAGAGACAGTCTATAGACCAATACAGCAGTAGGACTATAACTACCATAGAACTCAGAGATAGTCTATAGGTCAACGCAGCAGTAGGACTATAACTACCATAGAACTCAGAGATAGTCTATAGGTCAACACAGCAGTAGTACTATAACTACCATAGAACTCAGAGATAGTCTATAGGTCAACACAGCAGTAGGACTATAACTACCATAGAACTCAGAGATAGTCTATAGGTCAACACAGCAGTAGGACTATAACTACCATAGAACTCAGATATAGTCTATAGGTCAACACAGCAGTAGGACTATAACTACCATATAACTCAGAGATAGTCTATAGACCAACACAGCAGTAGGACTATAACTACCATAGAACTCAGAGATAGTCTATAGACCAATACAGCAGTAGGACTATAACTACCATAGAACTCAGAGATAGTCTATAGACCAATACAGCAGTAGACTATAACTACCATAGAACTCAGAGATAGTCTATAGACCAATACAGCAGTAGGACTATAACTACCATAGAACTCAGAGATAGTCTATAGACCAACACAGCAGTAGGACTATAACTACCATAGAACTCAGAGATAGTCTATAGACCAACACAGCAGTAGGACTATAACTACCATAGAACTCAGAGATAGTCTATAGGTCAACACAGCAGTAGGACTATAACTACCATAGAACTCAGAGATAGTCTATAGGTCAACACAGCAGTAGGACTATAACTACCATAGAACTCAGAGATAGTCTATAGACCAACACAGCAGTAGGACTATAACTACCATAGAACTCAGAGATAGTCTATAGACCAACACAGCAGTAGGACTATAACTACCGTAGAACTCAGAGATAGTCTATAGACCAATACAGCAGTAGACTATAACTACCATAGAACTCAGAGATAGTCTATAGACCAATACAGCAGTAGGACTATAACTACCATAGAACTCAGAGATAGTCTATAGACCAACACAGCAGTAGGACTATAACTACCATAGAACTCAGAGATAGTCTATAGACCAATACAGCAGTAGCACTATAACTACCATAGAACTCAGAGATAGTCTATAGACCAACACAGCAGTAGGACTATAACTACCATAGAACTCAGAGATAGTCTATAGACCAACACAGCAGTAGGACTATAACTACCATAGAACTCAGAGATAGTCTATAGACCAACGCAGCAGTAGGACTATAACTACCATAGAACTCAGAGATAGTCTATAGGTCAACACAGCAGTAGGACTATAACTACCATAGAACTCAGAGATAGTCTATAGACCAACACAGCAGTAGGACTATAACTACCATAGAACTCAGAGATAGTCTATAGACCAACGCAGCAGTAGGACTATAACTACCATAGAACTCAGAGATAGTCTATAGACCAATACAGCAGTAGGACTATAACTACCATAGAACTCAGAGATAGTCTATAGACCAACACAGCAGTAGGACTATAACTACCATAGAACTCAGAGATAGTCTATAGACCAACGCAGCAGTAGGACTATAACTACCATAGAACTCAGAGATAGTCTATAGACCAATACAGCAGTAGGACTATAACTACCATAGAACTCAGAGATAGTCTATAGACCAACACAGCAGTAGGACTATAACTACCATAGAACTCAGAGATAGTCTATAGACCAATACAGCAGTAGGACTATAACTACCATAGAACTCAGAGATAGTCTATAGACCAACACAGCAGTAGGACTATAACTACCATAGAACTCAGAGATAGTCTATAGGTCAACACAGCAGTAGGACTATAACTACCATAGAACTCAGAGATAGTCTATAGACCAACACAGCAGTAGGACTATAACTACCATAGAACTCAGAGATAGTCTATAGACCAACACAGCAGTAGGACTATAACTACCATAGAACTCAGAGATAGTCTATAGACCAACGCAGCAGTAGACTATAACTACCATAGAACTCAGAGATAGTCTATAGACCAATACAGCAGTAGGACTATAACTACCATAGAACTCAGAGATAGTCTATAGACCAACACAGCAGTAGGACTATAACTACCATAGAACTCAGAGATAGTCTATAGACCAATACAGCAGTAGCACTATAACTACCATAGAACTCAGAGATAGTCTATAGACCAACACAGCAGTAGGACTATAACTACCATAGAACTCAGAGATAGTCTATAGACCAACGCAGCAGTAGACTATAACTACCATAGAACTCAGAGATAGTCTATAGACCAACACAGCAGTAGGACTATAACTACCATAGAACTCAGAGATAGTCTATAGACCAACACAGCAGTAGGACTATAACTACCATAGAACTCAGAGATAGTCTATAGGTCAACACAGCAGTAGGACTATAACTACCATAGAACTCAGAGATAGTCTATAGGTCAACACAGCAGTAGGACTATAACTACCATAGAACTCAGAGATAGTCTATAGACCAACACAGCAGTAGGACTATAACTACCATAGAACTCAGAGATAGTCTATAGACCAACACAGCAGTAGGACTATAACTACCGTAGAACTCAGAGATAGTCTATAGACCAATACAGCAGTAGACTATAACTACCATAGAACTCAGAGATAGTCTATAGACCAATACAGCAGTAGGACTATAACTACCATAGAACTCAGAGATAGTCTATAGACCAACACAGCAGTAGGACTATAACTACCATAGAACTCAGAGATAGTCTATAGACCAATACAGCAGTAGCACTATAACTACCATAGAACTCAGAGATAGTCTATAGACCAACACAGCAGTAGGACTATAACTACCATAGAACTCAGAGATAGTCTATAGACCAACACAGCAGTAGGACTATAACTACCATAGAACTCAGAGATAGTCTATAGACCAACGCAGCAGTAGGACTATAACTACCATAGAACTCAGAGATAGTCTATAGGTCAACACAGCAGTAGGACTATAACTACCATAGAACTCAGAGATAGTCTATAGACCAACACAGCAGTAGGACTATAACTACCATAGAACTCAGAGATAGTCTATAGACCAACGCAGCAGTAGGACTATAACTACCATAGAACTCAGAGATAGTCTATAGACCAACGCAGCAGTAGGACTATAACTACCATAGAACTCAGAGATAGTCTATAGACCAATACAGCAGTAGGACTATAACTACCATAGAACTCAGAGATAGTCTATAGACCAACACAGCAGTAGGACTATAACTACCATAGAACTCAGAGATAGTCTATAGACCAACGCAGCAGTAGGACTATAACTACCATAGAACTCAGAGATAGTCTATAGACCAATACAGCAGTAGGACTATAACTACCATAGAACTCAGAGATAGTCTATAGACCAACACAGCAGTAGGACTATAACTACCATAGAACTCAGAGATAGTCTATAGACCAACACAGCAGTAGGACTATAACTACCATAGAACTCAGAGATAGTCTATAGACCAACACAGCAGTAGGACTATAACTACCATAGAACTCAGAGATAGTCTATAGACCAATACAGCAGTAGGACTATAACTACCATAGAACTCAGAGATAGTCTATAGACCAACACAGCAGTAGGACTATAACTACCATAGAACTCAGAGATAGTCTATAGGTCAACACAGCAGTAGGACTATAACTACCATAGAACTCAGAGATAGTCTATAGACCAACACAGCAGTAGGACTATAACTACCATAGAACTCAGAGATAGTCTATAGACCAACACAGCAGTAGGACTATAACTACCATAGAACTCAGAGATAGTCTATAGACCAACGCAGCAGTAGACTATAACTACCATAGAACTCAGAGATAGTCTATAGACCAATACAGCAGTAGGACTATAACTACCATAGAACTCAGAGATAGTCTATAGACCAACACAGCAGTAGGACTATAACTACCATAGAACTCAGAGATAGTCTATAGACCAATACAGCAGTAGCACTATAACTACCATAGAACTCAGAGATAGTCTATAGACCAACACAGCAGTAGGACTATAACTACCATAGAACTCAGAGATAGTCTATAGACCAACACAGCAGTAGGACTATAACTACCATAGAACTCAGAGATAGTCTATAGACCAACGCAGCAGTAGGACTATAACTACCATAGAACTCAGAGATAGTCTATAGGTCAACACAGCAGTAGGACTATAACTACCATAGAACTCAGAGATAGTCTATAGACCAACACAGCAGTAGGACTATAACTACCATAGAACTCAGAGATAGTCTATAGACCAACGCAGCAGTAGGACTATAACTACCATAGAACTCAGAGATAGTCTATAGACCAACGCAGCAGTAGGACTATAACTACCATAGAACTCAGAGATAGTCTATAGACCAACACAGCAGTAGGACTATAACTACCATAGAACTCAGAGATAGTCTATAGACCAATACAGCAGTAGGACTATAACTACCATAGAACTCAGAGATAGTCTATAGACCAACACAGCAGTAGGACTATAACTACCATAGAACTCAGAGATAGTCTATAGACCAATACAGCAGTAGGACTATAACTACCATAGAACTCAGAGATAGTCTATAGACCAACACAGCAGTAGGACTATAACTACCATAGAACTCAGAGATAGTCTATAGACCAACGCAGCAGTAGGACTATAACTACCATAGAACTCAGAGATAGTCTATAGACCAATACAGCAGTAGGACTATAACTACCATAGAACTCAGAGATAGTCTATAGACCAATACAGCAGTAGGACTATAACTACCATAGAACTCAGAGATAGTCTATAGACCAACGCAGCAGTAGGACTATAACTACCATAGAACTCAGAGATAGCCTATAGACCAACACAGCAGTAGGACTATAACTACCATAGAACTCAGAGATAGTCTATAGACCAACACAGCAGTAGGACTATAACTACCATAGAACTCAGAGATAGTCTATAGACCAATACAGCAGTAGGACTATAACTACCATAGAACTCAGAGATAGTCTATAGACCAATACAGCAGTAGGACTATAACTACCATAGAACTCAGAGATAGTCTATAGACCAACACAGCAGTAGGACTATAACTACCATAGAACTCAGAGATAGTCTATAGACCAACACAGCAGTAGGACTATAACTACCATAGAACTCAGAGATAGTCTATAGACCAACACAGCAGTAGGACTATAACTACCATAGAACTCAGAGATAGTCTATAGACCAACACAGCAGTAGGACTATAACTACCATAGAACTCAGAGATAGTCTATAGACCAATACAGCAGTAGGACTATAACTACCATAGAACTCAGAGATAGTCTATAGACCAACACAGCAGTAGGACTATAACTACCATAGAACTCAGAGATAGTCTATAGGTCAACACAGCAGTAGTACTATAACTACCATAGAACTCAGAGATAGTCTATAGGTCAACACAGCAGTAGGACTATAACTACCATAGAACTCAGAGATAGTCTATAGGTCAACACAGCAGTAGGACTATAACTACCATAGAACTCAGAGATAGTCTATAGGTCAACACAGCAGTAGGACTATAACTACCATATAACTCAGAGATAGTCTATAGACCAACACAGCAGTAGGACTATAACTACCATAGAACTCAGAGATAGTCTATAGACCAATACAGCAGTAGCACTATAACTACCATAGAACTCAGAGATAGTCTATAGACCAACACAGCAGTAGGACTATAACTACCATAGAACTCAGAGATAGTCTATAGACCAACACAGCAGTAGGACTATAACTACCATAGAACTCAGAGATAGTCTATAGACCAACACAGCAGTAGGACTATAACTACCATAGAACTCAGAGATAGTCTATAGGTCAACACAGCAGTAGGACTATAACTACCATAGAACTCAGAGATAGTCTATAGACCAACACAGCAGTAGGACTATAACTACCATAGAACTCAGAGATAGTCTATAGACCAACGCAGCAGTAGGACTATAACTACCATAGAACTCAGAGATAGTCTATAGACCAATACAGCAGTAGGACTATAACTACCATAGAACTCAGAGATAGTCTATAGACCAACACAGCAGTAGGACTATAACTACCATAGAACTCAGAGATAGTCTATAGACCAACACAGCAGTAGGACTATAACTACCATAGAACTCAGAGATAGTCTATAGACCAACACAGCAGTAGGACTATAACTACCATAGAACTCAGAGATAGTCTATAGACCAACACAGCAGTAGGACTATAACTACCATAGAACTCAGAGATAGTCTATAGACCAATACAGCAGTAGGACTATAACTACCATAGAACTCAGAGATAGTCTATAGACCAACACAGCAGTAGGACTATAACTACCATAGAACTCAGAGATAGTCTATAGGTCAACACAGCAGTAGTACTATAACTACCATAGAACTCAGAGATAGTCTATAGGTCAACACAGCAGTAGTACTATAACTACCATAGAACTCAGAGATAGTCTATAGGTCAACACAGCAGTAGCACTATAACTACCATATAACTCAGAGATAGTCTATAGACCAACACAGCAGTAGGACTATAACTACCATAGAACTCAGAGATAGTCTATAGACCAATACAGCAGTAGGACTATAACTACCATAGAACTCAGAGATAGTCTATAGACCAATACAGCAGTAGACTATAACTACCATAGAACTCAGAGATAGTCTATAGACCAATACAGCAGTAGGACTATAACTACCATAGAACTCAGAGATAGTCTATAGGTCAACACAGCAGTAGGACTATAACTACCATAGAACTCAGAGATAGTCTATAGACCAACACAGCAGTAGGACTATAACTACCATAGAACTCAGAGATAGTCTATAGGTCAACACAGCAGTAGGACTATAACTACCATAGAACTCAGAGATAGTCTATAGACCAACGCAGCAGTAGCACTATAACTACCATAGAACTCAGAGATAGTCTATAGACCAACACAGCAGTAGGACTATAACTACCATATAACTCAGAGATAGTCTATAGACCAACACAGCAGTAGGACTATAACTACCATAGAACTCAGAGATAGTCTATAGACCAACACAGCAGTAGGACTATAACTACCATAGAACTCAGAGATAGTCTATAGACCAACACAGCAGTAGGACTATAACTACCATAGAACTCAGAGATAGTCTATAGGTCAACACAGCAGTAGGACTATAACTACCATAGAACTCAGAGATAGTCTATAGGTCAACACAGCAGTAGGACTATAACTACCATAGAACTCAGAGATAGTCTATAGACCAACACAGCAGTAGGACTATAACTACTATAGAACTCAGAGATAGTCTATAGACCAACACAGCAGTAGGACTATAACTACCATAGAACTCAGAGATAGTCTATAGACCAACACAGCAGTAGGACTATAACTACCATAGAACTCAGAGATAGTCTATAGGTCAACACAGCAGTAGGACTATAACTACCATAGAACTCAGAGATAGTCTATAGACCAACACAGCAGTAGGACTATAACTAACATAGAACTCAGAGATAGTCTATAGACCAACACAGCAGTAGGACTATAACTACCATAGAACTCAGAGATAGTATATAGACCAATACAGCAGTAGGACTATAACTACCATAGAACTCAGAGATAGTCTATAGACCAACACAGCAGTAGGACTATAACTACCATAGAACTCAGAGATAGTCTATAGACCAACACAGCAGTAGGACTATAACTACCATAGAACTCAGAGATAGTCTATAGGTCAACACAGCAGTAGAACTATAACTACCATAGAACTCAGAGATAGTCTATAGACCAACACAGCAGTAGGACTATAACTACCATAGAACTCAGAGATAGTCTATAGGTCAACACAGCAGTAGGACTATAACTACCATAGAACTCAGAGATAGTCTATAGACCAACACAGCAGTAGGACTATAACTACCATAGAACTCAGAGTTAGTCTATAGACCAACACAGCAGTAGGACTATAACTACTATAGAACTCAGAGATAGTCTATAGACCAACACAGCAGTAGGACTATAACTACCATAGAACTCAGAGATAGTCTATAGACCAACACAGCAGTAGGACTATAACTACCATAGAACTCAGAGATAGTCTATAGACCAATACAGCAGTAGGACTATAACTACCATAGAACTCAGAGATAGTCTATAGGTCAACACAGCAGTAGGACTATAACTACCATAGAACTCAGAGATAGTCTATAGGTCAACACAGCAGTAGGACTATAACTACCATAGAACTCAGAGATAGTCTATAGACCAACACAGCAGTAGGACTATAACTACCATAGAACTCAGAGATAGTCTATAGACCAACACAGCAGTAGGACTATAACTACCATAGAACTCAGAGATAGTCTATAGGTCAATACAGCAGTAGGACTATAACTACCATAGAACTCAGAGATAGTCTATAGACCAACACAGCAGTAGGACTATAACTACCATAGAACTCAGAGATAGTCTATAGGTCAACACAGCAGTAGGACTATAACTACCATATAACTCAGAGATAGTCTATAGACCAACACAGCAGTAGGACTATAACTACCATAGAACTCAGAGATAGTCTATAGACCAATACAGCAGTAGGACTATAACTACCATAGAACTCAGAGATAGTCTATAGACCAATACAGCAGTAGACTATAACTACCATATAACTCAGAGATAGTCTATAGACCAATACAGCAGTAGGACTATAACTACCATAGACCTCAGAGATAGTCTATAGACCAACACAGCAGTAGGACTATAACTACCATAGAACTCAGAGATAGTCTATAGACCAACACAGCAGTAGGACTATAACTACCATAGAACTCAGAGATAGTCTATAGACCAACACAGCAGTAGGACTATAACTACCATAGAACTCAGAGATAGTCTATAGGTCAACACAGCAGTAGGACTATAACTACCATAGAACTCAGAGATAGTCTATAGGTCAACACAGCAGTAGGACTATAACTACCATAGAACTCAGAGATAGTCTATAGACCAACACAGCAGTAGGACTATAACTACCATAGAACTCAGAGATAGTCTATAGACCAACACAGCAGTAGGACTATAACTACCATAGAACTCAGATATAGTCTATAGACCAATGCAGCAGTAGGACTATAACTACCATAGAACTCAGAGATAGTCTATAGACCAACGCAGCAGTAGGACTATAACTACCATAGAACTCAGAGATAGTCTATAGACCAATACAGCAGTAGGACTATAACTACCATAGAACTCAGAGATAGTCTATAGACCAATACAGCAGTAGACTATAACTACCATAGAACTCAGAGATAGTCTATAGACCAATACAGCAGTAGGACTATAACTACCATAGAACTCAGAGATAGTCTATAGACCAACACAGCAGTAGGACTATAACTACCATAGAACTCAGAGATAGTCTATAGACCAATACAGCAGTAGCACTATAACTACCATAGAACTCAGAGATAGTCTATAGACCAACACAGCAGTAGGACTATAACTACCATAGAACTCAGAGATAGTCTATAGACCAACACAGCAGTAGGACTATAACTACCATAGAACTCAGAGATAGTCTATAGACCAACACAGCAGTAGGACTATAACTACCATAGAACTCAGAGATAGTCTATAGACCAACACAGCAGTAGGACTATAACTACCATAGAACTCAGAGATAGTCTATAGACCAACACAGCAGTAGGACTATAACTACCATAGAACTCAGAGATAGTCTATAGACCAACACAGCAGTAGGACTATAACTACCGTAGAACTCAGAGATAGTCTATAGGTCAACACAGCAGTAGGACTATAACTACCATAGAACTCAGAGATAGTCTATAGGTCAACACAGCAGTAGGACTATAACTACCATAGAACTCAGAGATAGTCTATAGACCAACACAGCAGTAGGACTATAACTACCATAGAACTCAGAGATAGTCTATAGGTCAACACAGCAGTAGGACTATAACTACCATAGAACTCAGAGATAGTCTATAGACCAATACAGCAGTAGCACTATAACTACCATAGAACTCAGAGATAGTCTATAGACCAACACAGCAGTAGGACTATAACTACCATAGAACTCAGAGATAGTCTATAGACCAACACAGCAGTAGGACTATAACTACCATAGAACTCAGAGATAGTCTATAGACCAACACAGCAGTAGGACTATAACTACCATAGAACTCAGAGATAGTCTATAGACCAACACAGCAGTAGGACTATAACTACCATAGAACTCAGAGATAGTCTATAGACCAACGCAGCAGTAGGACTATAACTACCATAGAACTCAGAGATAGTCTATAGACCAACGCAGCAGTAGGACTATAACTACCATAGAACTCAGAGATAGTCTATAGACCAATACAGCAGTAGGACTATAACTACCATAGAACTCAGAGATAGTCTATAGACCAATACAGCAGTAGACTATAACTACCATAGAACTCAGAGATAGTCTATAGACCAATACAGCAGTAGGACTATAACTACCATAGAACTCAGAGATAGTCTATAGACCAATGCAGCAGTAGGACTATAACTACCATAGAACTCAGAGATAGTCTATAGACCAATGCAGCAGTAGGACTATAACTACCATAGAACTCAGAGATAGTCTATAGACCAATACAGCAGTAGCACTATAACTACCATAGAACTCAGAGATAGTCTATAGACCAACACAGCAGTAGGACTATAACTACCATAGAACTCAGAGATAGTCTATAGACCAACACAGCAGTAGGACTATAACTACCAAAGAAACTCAGAGATAGTCTATAGACCAACACAGCAGTAGGACTATAACTACCATAGAACTCAGAGATAGTCTATAGACCAACACAGCAGTAGGACTATAACTACCATAGATCTCAGAGATAGTCTATAGACCAACACAGCAGTAGGACTATAACTACCATAGAACTCAGAGATAGTCTATAGGTCAACACAGCAGTAGGACTATAACTACCGTAGAACTCAGAGACAGTCTATAGGTCAACACAGCAGTAGGACTATAACTACCATAGAACTCAGAGATAGTCTATAGGTCAACACAGCAGTAGGACTATAACTACCATAGAACTCAGAGATAGTCTATAGACCAACACAGCAGTAGGACTATAACTACCATAGAACTCAGAGATAGTCTATAGGTCAACACAGCAGTAGGACTATAACTACCATAGAACTCAGAGATAGTCTATAGACCAATACAGCAGTAGCACTATAACTACCATAGAACTCAGAGATAGTCTATAGACCAACACAGCAGTAGGACTATAACTACCATAGAACTCAGAGATAGTCTATAGACCAACACAGCAGTAGGACTATAACTACCATAGAACTCAGAGATAGTCTATAGACCAACACAGCAGTAGGACTATAACTACCATAGAACTCAGAGATAGTCTATAGACCAACGCAGCAGTAGGACTATAACTACCATAGAACTCAGAGATAGTCTATAGACCAATACAGCAGTAGGACTATAACTACCATAGAACTCAGAGATAGTCTATAGACCAATACAGCAGTAGACTATAACTACCATAGAACTCAGAGATAGTCTATAGACCAATACAGCAGTAGGACTATAACTACCATAGAACTCAGAGATAGTCTATAGACCAACACAGCAGTAGGACTATAACTACCATAGAACTCAGAGATAGTCTATAGACCAATACAGCAGTAGGACTATAACTACCATAGAACTCAGAGATAGTCTATAGACCAATGCAGCAGTAGGACTATAACTACCATAGAACTCAGAGATAGTCTATAGACCAATGCAGCAGTAGGACTATAACTACCATAGAACTCAAGAGATAGTCTATAGACCAATACAGCAGTAGGACTATAACTACCATAGAACTCAGAGATAGTCTATAGACCAACACAGCAGTAGGACTATAACTACCATAGAACTCAGAGATAGTCTATAGACCAATACAGCAGTAGGACTATAACTACCATAGAACTCAGAGATAGTCTATAGACCAATACAGCAGTAGGACTATAACTACCATAGAACTCAGAGATAGTCTATAGACCAACACAGCAGTAGGACTATAACTACCATAGAACTCAGAGATAGTCTATAGACCAACACAGCAGTAGGACTATAACTACCATAGAACTCAGAGATAGTCTATAGGTCAACACAGCAGTAGGACTATAACTACCATAGAACTCAGAGATAGTCTATAGACCAACACAGCAGTAGGACTATAACTACCATAGAACTCAGAGATAGTCTATAGACCAACACAGCAGTAGGACTATAACTACCATAGAACTCAGAGATAGTCTATAGACCAATACAGCAGTAGGACTATAACTACCATAGAACTCAGAGATAGTCTATAGACCAACACAGCAGTAGGACTATAACTACCATAGAACTCAGAGATAGTCTATAGACCAATACAGCAGTAGGACTATAACTACCATAGAACTCAGAGATAGTCTATAGACCAATGCAGCAGTAGGACTATAACTACCATAGAACTCAGAGATAGTCTATAGACCAACACAGCAGTAGGACTATAACTACCATAGAACTCAGAGATAGTCTATAGACCAATACAGCAGTAGACTATAACTACCATAGAACTCAGAGATAGTCTATAGACCAATACAGCAGTAGACTATAACTACCATAGAACTCAGAGATAGTCTATAGACCAACACAGCAGTAGGACTATAACTACCATAGAACTCAGAGATAGTCTATAGGTCAACACAGCAGTAGGACTATAACTACCATAGAACTCAGAGATAGTCTATAGACCAACACAGCAGTAGGACTATAACTACCATAGAACTCAGAGATAGTCTATAGACCAATACAGCAGTAGGACTATAACTACCATAGAACTCAGAGATAGTCTATAGACCAACACAGCAGTAGGACTATAACTACCATAGAACTCAGAGATAGTCTATAGACCAATGCAGCAGTAGGACTATAACTACCATAGAACTCAGAGATAGTCTATAGACCAACACAGCAGTAGGACTATAACTACCATAGAACTCAGAGATAGTCTATAGACCAACACAGCAGTAGGACTATAACTACTATAACTACCACAGATACAGTGGGGGGGGAAAGTATTTAGTCAGCCACCAATTGTGCAGGTTCTCCCACTTAAAAATATGAGAGAGGCCTGTAATTTTCATCATAGGTACAGGTCAACTATGACAGACAAATTGAGGGAAAAAAATCCAGAAAATCACATTGTAGGATCTTTAATGAATTTATTTGCAAATTATGGTGGAAAATAAGTATTTGGTCACCTACAAACAAGCAAGATTTCTGGCTCTCACAGACCTGTAACTTCTTCTTTAAGAGGCTCCTCTGTCCTCCACTCGTTACCTGTATTAATGGCACCTGTTTGAACTTGTTATCAGTATAAAAGACACCTGTCCACAACCTCAAACAGTCACACTCCAAACTCCACTATGGCCAAGACCAAAGAGCTGTCAAAGGACACCAGAAACAAAATTGTAGACCTGCACCAGGCTGGGAAGACTGAATAGGTGCAATAGGTAAGCAGCTTGGTTTGAAGAAATCAACTGTGGGAGCAATTATTAGGAAATGGAAGACATACAAGACCACTGATAATCTCCCTCGATCTGGGGCTCCACGCAAGATCTCACCCCGTGGGGTCAAAATGATCACAAGAACGGTGAGCAAAAATCCCAGAACCACACGGGGGGACCTAGTGAATGACCTGCAGAGAGCTGGGACCAAAGTAACACAGCCTACCATCAGTAACACACTACGCCGCCAGGGACTCAAATCCTGCAGTGCAAGACGTGTCCCCCTGCTTAAGCCAGTACATGTCCAGGCCCATCTGAAGTTTGCTAGAGTGCATTTGGATGATCCAGAAGAGGATTGGGAGAATGTCATATGGTCAGATGAAACCAAAATAGAAATGTTTGGTAAAAACTCAACTCGTCGTGTTTGGAGGACAAATAATGCTAAGTTGCATCCAAAGAACACCATACCTACTGTGAAGCATGGGGGTGGAAACATCACGCTTTGGGGCTGTTTTTCTGCAAAGGGACCAGGACGACTGATCCGTGTAAAGGAAAGAATGAATGGGGCCATGTATCGTGAGATTTTGAGTGAAAACCTCCTTCCATCAGCAAGGGCATTGAAGAT
Source organism: Coregonus lavaretus (assembly GCF_964263955.1). Lineage (NCBI taxonomy): Eukaryota > Metazoa > Chordata > Actinopteri > Salmoniformes > Salmonidae > Coregonus > Coregonus lavaretus. The sequence continues at coordinate 29,856 of NW_028164122.1, forward strand.
GAAACATGGCTGGGTCTTTCAGCATGACAATGATCCCAAACACACCGCCCGGGCAACGAAGGAGTGGCTTCGTAAGAATCATTTCAAGGTCCTGGAGTGGCCTAGCCAGTCTCCAGATCTCAACCCCATAGAAAATCTTTGGAGGGAGTTGAAAGTCTGTTGCCCAGCGACAGCCCCAAAACATCACTGCTCTAGAGGAGATCTGCATGGAGGAATGGGCCAAAATACCAGCAACAGTGTGTGAAAACCTGAAGACTTACAGAAAACGTTTGACCTGTGTCATTGCCAACAAAGAGTATATAACAAAGTATTGAGAAACTTTTGTTATTGACCAAATACTTATTTTCCACCATAATTTGCAAATCAATTCATAAAAAATCCTACAATGTGATTTTCTGGATTTTTTTTCTTCTCATTTTGTGTACCTATGATGAAAATTAAAGGCCTCTCTCATCTTTTTAAGTGGGAGAACTTGCACAATTGGTGGCTGACTAAATACTTTTTTTCCCCACTGTATATTTAGTTAACTATAGATATCTATAGTTCAACTCTCTGGCTTCATGAACAGGACATATCAACTCTCTGGCTTCATGAACCGGATATATCAACTCTCTGGCTTCATGAACTAGACATATCAACTCTCTGGCTTCATGAACCGGACATATCAACTCTCTGGCTTCATGAACCGGACATATCAACTCTCTAGCTTCATGAACCGGACATATCAACTCTCTGGCTTCATGAACCAGACATATCAACTCTCTGGCTTCATGAACCAGACATATCAACTCTCTGGCTTCATGAACCGGACATATCAACTCTCTGGCTTCATGAACCGGACATATCAACTCTCTAGCTTCATGAACCGGACATATCAACTCTCTGGCTTCATGAACCGGACATATCAACTCTCTGGCTTCATGAACCGGACATATCAACTCTCTGGCTTCATGAACCGGACATATCAACTCTCTGGCTTCATGAACCGGACATATCAACTCTCTGGCTTCATGAACCGGACATATCAATTCTCTGGCTTCATGGACCGGACATATCAACTCTCTGGCTTCATGGACCGGACATATCAACTCTCTGGCTTCATGGACCGGACATATCAACTCTCTGGCTTCATGGACCGGACATATCAACTCTCTGGCTTCATGGACCGGACATATCAACTCTCTGGCTTCATGGACCGGACATATCAACTCTCTGGCTTCATGAACCGGACATATCAACACTCTGGCTTCATGAACCGGACATATCAACTCTCTGGCTTCATGAACCGGACATATCAACTCTCTGGCCTCATGAACAGGACATATCAACTCTCTGGCCTCATGACCGGACATATCAACTCTCTGGCCTCATGAACCGGACATATCAACTCTCTGGCCTCATGAACCGGACATATCAACTCTCTGGCCTCATGAACCGGACATATCAACTCTCTGGCCTCATGAAGCGGACATATCAACTCTCTGGCTTCATGAACCGGACATATCAACTCTCTGGCCTCATGAAGCGGACATATCAACTCTCTGGCTTCATGAACCGGACATATCAACAATCTGGCTTCATGAACCGGACATATCAACTCTCTGGCTTCATGAACCGGACATATCAACTCTCTGGCTTCATGAACCGGACATATCAACTCTCTGGCCTCATGAACCGGACATATCAACAATCTGGCTTCATGAACCGGACATATCAACTCTCTGGCTTCATGAACCGGACATATCAACTCTCTGGCTTCATGAACCGGACATATCAACTCTCTGGCCTCATGAACCGGACATATCAACTCTCTGGCCGCATGAACCGGACATATCAACTCTCTGGCCGCATGAACCGGACATATCAACTCTCTGGCCGCATGAACCGGACATATCAACTCTCTGGCCTCATGAACCGGACATATCAACTCTCTGGCTTCATGAACCGGACATATCAACTCTCTGGCTTCATGAACCGGACATATCAACTCTCTGGCTTCATGAACCGGACATATCAACTCTCTGGCTTCATGGACCGGACATATCAACTCTCTGGCTTCATGGACCGGACATATCAACTCTCTGGCTTCATGGACCGGACCTTTTTGACCCTATGGCTTCATGGACCGGACCTTTTTGACCCCTCTGACTTCATGGACCGGACCTTTTTGACCCTATGGCTTCATGGACCGGACCTTTTTGACCCCTCTGGCTTCATGGACCTTTTTGACCCCTATGGCTTCATGGACGGGACCTTTTTGACCCCTATGGCTTCATGGACCGGACCTTTTTGACCCCTCTGGCTTCATGGACCTTTTTGACCCCTATGGCTTCATGGACGGGACCTTTTTGACCCCTCTGGCTTCATGGACCGGACCTTTTTGACCCTATGGCTTCATGGACCGGACCTTTTTGACCCTATGGCTTCATGGACCGGACCTTTTTGACCCCTATGGCTTCATGGACCTTTTTGACCCCTATGGCTTCATGGACCGGACCTTTTTGACCCCTATGGCTTCATGGACGGGACCTTTTTGACCCCTATGGCTTCATGGACGGGACCTTTTTGACCCCTCTGGCTTCATGGACCGGACCTTTTTGACCCCTCTGGCTTCATGGACCGGACCTTTTTGACCCTATGGCTTCATGGACCTGACCTTTTTGACCCCTCTGGCTTCATGGACCTTTTTGACCCCTATGGCTTCATGGACGGGACCTTTTTGACCCCTATGGCTTCATGGACCGGACCTTTTTGACCCCTCTGGCTTCATGGACCTTTTTGACCCCTATGGCTTCATGGACGGGACCTTTTTGACCTCTCTGGCTTCATGGACCGGACCTTTTTGACCCTATGGCTTCATGGACCGGACCTTTTTGACCCCTCTGGCTTCATGGACCTTTTTGACCCCTATGGCTTCATGGACCGGACCTTTTTGACCCCTCTGGCTTCATGGACCGGACCTTTTTGACCCTATGGCTTCATGGACCGGACCTTTTTGACCCCTCTGGCTTCATGGACCTTTTTGACCCCTATGGCTTCATGGACCGGACCTTTTTGACCCCTCTGGCTTCATGGACCGGACCTTTTTGACCCCTATGGCTTCATGGACCGGACCTTTTTGACCCCTATGGCTTCATGGACCGGACCTTTTTGACCCCTATGGCTTCATGGACCGGACCTTTTTGACCCCTATGGCCTCATGGACCGGACCTTTTTGACCCCTATGGCCTCATGGACCGGACCTTTTTGACCCCTATGGCTGATCTTGACCACTCCTAGTTAGGGTTATTAAACCCTGGTTTGAGTGTTTGTGTGTCTCTCACCTGTCCGATGTGTCTGTGTGGCGGTGGGCGTGTCTGTTGGCCCCTTCGGTCCTGTGATTGGTTCATTAGAACGCCCCTGTCGTCTGATTGGCTGCGAGGCCGAAGGTCCAGCATGCTCTGGGAGAACCTCGCCATCACGTTGACCCTGTCTCCATGACGATGACCCTCGCCAACCCGGCCCAACCCTGCTGTTACCCCATTGGCCACCAGCGAGGGTTCTGTGGGGTCTGATTCATCGCACTCGTAGTAGGAGTCGTCAGACGACGCGTTGTCATTGGCTGTCTGGTCACATAGCGCCGTGGTGCTGTCTGCGTCATCATGACGACTGCTGCTACTGCTCCTCCTCCCCTCTAGCCCCTCCTCCTCCTCTAGCCCCTCCTCCTCCTCTTTCTCTTCTCTCTGTCCGGGGCGGGACTTGGTATCCATCAGTGTTTCTGATTGGCTGATAGAGGCAAGCGGTGTCCCTGATTGGCTGTCGGTCCTGGGGATCAGGCTGACCTGTGGTTGGCCAGACTGGTGAGAGTGGGCGGGGCTAAGGAGGAGCTGCAGGGTGCGAGGTTTAGGGATGGGAGGGGTGGAGGGGTATGTGTCAGGCCTGGGGGTGTGTTTATCAGGGCTGGGGGTGTCAGGGCTGGGGGGGTGTTTATCAGGGATGGGGGGGTGTGTATCAGGGCTGGGGGTGTGTTTATCAGGGATGGGGGGGGGTGTATCAGGGCTGGGGGTGTGTGTATCAGTGTGTGTCTCTGTAGGTGTGTGTATGACTGGATGTTGAGGTGGGGTATTGGAGAGGTCTTCCTCAGGGGAGTCTGGTTGGGTCTGCTTGGGGGGTTGTGTCTGCTTGGGGGGTTGTGTCTGCTTGGGGGGTTGGGTCTGCTTGGGGGGTTGTGTCTGCTTGGGGGGTTGTGTCTGCTTGGGGGGTTGTGTCTGCTTTGGGGGTTGTGTCTGCTTGGGGGGTTGTGTCTGCTTGGGGGGTTGTGTCTGCTTTGGGGGTTGTGTCTGCTTGGGGGGTTGTGTCTGTATGTCAGGTGTGTGTATGTCAGGTGTCTGTGTGTCAGGTGTCTGTGTATCAGGTGTCTGTGTATCAGGTGTCTGTGTATCAGGTGTCTGTGTATCAGGTGTCTGTGTGTCAGGTGTCTGTGTGTCAGGTGTCTGTGTATCAGGTGTCTGTATGTCAGGTGTCTGTGTATCAGGTGTCTGTGTATCAGGTGTCTGTGTATTCCGTAGTGTAGCAGTCTCAGGTAGGGGTTTATCAGGCAGACTGAAGGGAGAGCTGAACCTGATGGCCTGGCTGGTCTCAAACTGTTGACTTCTCTGGAGGTGGACCTGTTAGGGTCAGAGGTTAGAGGTTAGGGGTTTATCAGGCAGACTGAAGGGAGAGGTGGACCTGTTAGGGTCAGAGGTTAGGGGTTAGGGGTTTATCAGGCAGACTGAAGGGAGAGGTGGACCTGTTAGGGTCAGATACATTATCAGTCAGGTCCAACGCTAAGGTTAGGAGAAAGGGTTAAGGTTAGGAGAAAGGGTTAGGGTTAGGAGAAAGGGTTAGGGTTAGGAGAAAGGGTTAAGGTTAGGAGAAAGGGTTAGGGTTAGGAGAAAGGGTTAGGGTTAGGAGAAAGGGTTAGGGTTAGGAGAAAGGGTTAGGGTTAGGAGAAAGGGTTAAGGTTAGGAGAAAGGGTTAGGGTTAGGAGAAAGGGTTAGGGTTAGGAGAAAGGGTTAGGGTTAGGAGAAAGGGTTAGGGTTAGGAGAAAGGGTTAGGGTTAGGAGAAAGGGTTAAGGTTAGGAGAAAGGGTTAGGGTTAGGAGAAAGGGTTAGGGTTAGGAGAAAGGGTTAAGGTTAGGAGAAAGGGTTAAGGTTAGGAGAAAGGGTTAGGGTTAGGAGAAAGGGTTAGGGTTAGGAGAAAGGGTTAGGGTTAGGAGAAAGGGGAAAAGTAGAGAGTAACATACCTGTTGGGGGCGGGACGCGTCTCTCACGTTGATGAAGCCAATCACGTCGCTGGGAGGGTCTGGCTCCGGCCAGGTGGGCAGGTACATGATCAAGTACGCCTTCTCCAGATTGGCTAGTCCTGGGTGGAGGGGCGGGGCCTCCACTGGCTCTCTGGCAGGCTTTAGAACCCGTCCCAGTGGATTCTGGGTAGTGGAGTTCTTGTTGCTAGAGTCGTTAGCGGAGCTGGCTGGGCTAGCATTGTTAGCTTTAGCCTGTGCCGTAACGAGGGCGTATTTAGGGTTGATGAGTTTCCTAGCAACGGCTGCGGAGACAGGGGCGGGGGCGGCGGTGGGGGTGAAGTCGGGGATAGGCTCCTCCTCCAGCGGAACCTTGGCGAGGGACACGCCCCTAGAGGTCATGTAGAGGTCACGGAACTGTTTGTCGAATGTCTCAACTGCCTGACCGCTCAAAACCGTGATCAGGTTCCGGTCCAGACGAGACGCCGACCACGTGAAGCTGAGGAGACAGAACATACAGGGTCAGGGGTCAGGGGTCAGGGTACCTGTATGATCCAGTCACAGCTCTGTCTCCGTCTATGAGCATGTATCTCTGACTGAGGGTCAGGGGTCAGGGTACCTGTATGATCCAGTCACAGCTCTGTCTCCGTCTATGAGCATGTATCTCTGACTGAGGGTCAGGGGTCAGGGTACCTGTATGATCCAGTCACAGCTCTGTCTCCGTCTATGAGCATGTATCTCTGACTGAGGGTCAGGGGTCAGGGTACCTGTATGATCCAGTCACAGCTCTGTCTCCGTCTATGAGCATGTATCTCTGACTGAGGGTCAGGGGTCAGGGTACCTGTATGATCCAGTCACAGCTCTGTCTCCGTCTATGAGCATGTATCTCTGACTGAGGGTCAGGGGTCAGGGGTCAGGGTACCTGTATGATCCAGTCACAGCTCTGTCTCCGTCTATGAGCATGTATCTCTGACTGAGGGTCAGGGGTCAGGGGTCAGGGTACCTGTATGATCCAGTCACAGCTCTGTCTCCGTCTATGAGCATGTATCTCTGACTGAGGGTCAGGGGTCAGGGGTCAGGGTACCTGTATGATCCAGTCACAGCTCTGTCTCCGTCTATGAGCATGTATCTCTGACTGAGGGTCAGGGGTCAGGGTACCTGTATGATCCAGTCACAGCTCTGTCTCCGTCTATGAGCATGTATCTCTGACTGAGGGTCAGGGGTCAGGGGTCAGGGTACCTGTATGATCCAGTCACAGCTCTGTCTCCGTCTATGAGCATGTATCTCTGACTGAGGGTCAGGGGTCAGGGTACCTGTATGATCCAGTCACAGCTCTGTCTCCGTCTATGAGCATGTATCTCTGACTGAGGGACCCTCGGACCTTCTGAGCCGAGCGGGTGTAGAACTCTACTCCGTCACTACAGCGAACACGCAGGTTCTAGAGGACAGAGAACACACACATTAATACACAGACCCAGATTATTACACCTACATTAATATACAGACCCAGATTATTACACCTACATTAATACACAGACCCAGATTATTACACCTACATTAATATACAGACCCAGATTATTACACCTACATTAATACACAGACCCAGATTATTACACCTACATTAATACACAGACCCAGATTATTACACCTACATTAATACACAGACCCAGATTATTACACCTACATTAATACACAGACCCAGATTATTACACCTACATTAATATACAGACCCAGATTATTACACCTACATTAATATACAGACCCAGATTATTACACCTACATTAATATACAGACCCAGATTATTACACCTACATTAATACACAGACCCAGATTATTACACCTACATTAATACACAGACCCAGATTATTACACCTAAATTAATACAGACCCAGATTATTACACCTACATTAATACACAGACCCAGATTATTACACCTACATTAATACACAGACCCAGATTATTACACCTACATTAATACACAGACCCAGATTATTACACACACATTAATACACAGACCCAGATTATTACACCTACATTAATACACAGACCCAGATTATTACACCTACATTAATACACAGACCCAGATTATTACACCTACATTAATACACAGACCCAGATTATTACACCTACATTAATATACAGACCCAGATTATTATACCTACATTAATACACAGACCCAGATTATTACACCTACATTAATACACAGACCCAGATTATTACACCTACATTAATACACAGACCCAGATTATTACACCTACATTAATACACAGACCCAGATTATTACACCTACATTAATACACAGACCCAGATTATTACACCTACATTAATATACAGACCCAGATTATTACACCTACATTAATA